>NW_026726995.1:0-63183 GCF_029784015.1 Lycium ferocissimum
CCAAGTGGGACCCACACGGCCAATTAGACTTATTAATGACACAATTAGGCTCTTAATCTCACTTAGTCATATAATCTTGGTCAATTAATCCTTATTCTCCAATAATATTCTTATACCAAATGAAATCCATAAGCCACTTGTGCATCGAAACGAAATCGGAAGGTAAAAACCCTTACCGGGAAGCCTAAAACAATGTCGTCCTTAACTTGTCGTACTTAGCTTTATAATGTCCCAACGTAAAGATACGGGACATAACATAAATGGTCTGCATGCTCTACCTCTGATCTAGATTATACCAGAATATCATTAATAAACACAATCACAAACAAATCTAGGAAAGTCCTGAATACACCGTTCATTAAATCCATGAATACTACCGGTGCGTTCTTTAACCCAAATGACATTACACGAAATTCAAAATAACCATATCTAGTTCTGAAGGCCTTCTTCGGAATGTCTTGCTCTCTAACTCTCAGCTGGTGATACCCGGATCTTAAGTCTATCTTTGAGAACCATTTAGCACCCTGCAACTAATCAAACAAATCATCAATTCTTTGAAGTGGATATTTGTTCTTTATTGTTACCTTATTCAGCTGCCTGTAATCTATACATATCCGTAACGAACCATCTTTCTTTCTTACAAATAACACAAGTGACCCCTACGGTGACGAGCTGGACCTGATGAAGCCTTTCTCAAGAAAATCCTTCAGTTGCTTCTTCAACTCCCTCAATTTAGCAGGTGCCATTCTGTAAGGAGGAATAGATATTGGCTTAATATCTGGTAGTACGTCGATGGAAAAATCAATCTCCCGTTCTGGTGGAAGGCTAGGAAATTCGTCTGGAAATACATCTGAAAATTCATTAACCACCGAAACAAACTGAAGGATTGGTGGCTTTGCTTCTATATCCTGAACCTAGCATAGGTGGTAAATGCAACCTTTAGTAGTCATCTTTCTTGCCTTGAGCTAGGAAATAAACCTACCTCTTGGGAATACTGTATTACCTTTTTACTCCAACACTGGTTCTTCTGGAAACTAAAATCAAACCACCTTCGTTCTGCAATCAACATTAGCATAATAAGAGGCCAATCAATCTATACACATTATAACATCAAAACCTACCATGCTTAGCGCAATCAAGTCTGCCAGGATATGACGTTTACAGACTATAACCATACAATTTCTATATACCCACCTAGCTATCACTAGGTTACCCACGGGTGTAGACACTTCGAAAGGTTTAATCGACTCAGGTTTCACCCCAAGCTGGTCAGCGATAAGAGGAGTAACATACGATAATGTATAACTTGGATCAATCAATGCATATACATCATGAGAAGATACTAATAATATACCTATAACTATATCGGGCGAAGACTCAAGTTCTTGTCGTCCAGCTAGTGCATAAATTTGAGAGTCTTCTTAGAGAAGCGGGTCACTTTCAGCTTGCGTGAGGAAAGGCGTGAGAGGTTTGATCATCTTGACCAGGGTTCTATGAGTGTTATAGAGTACAAATGGAGTTTCATGCCTTGTCGCGTCATGCTTTGACTATTCTACCTTATGAGGCTGAGAGGATCTGCAAGTTCATTCAAGGTTTATCATATCATCTCAAGGTTGCTGCTATGTTTCCTGCATCTTCAAGAAAGGACTTTCAGTGTGTCGTTGATGCTGCACGGGGTATGGAGACCCTTAGGCTCCAGGAGTTTGGGATAGGGCTGGGAAGAGGCTTCATTCTTCGAGAGGTTTTAGAGGTTCCTTTTCTGGAGGTCCTGATCACCATAGTAGAGGCCATCATTCTCAGTTCATTTGGCCAGTCCAGGTAGCTATCCAGCCTTCTCAGGGTAGTACTTCAGGTCGTAGTGGTGGATACAGTCCGGGGCAGCGCTCTCAGTCGTCATATTCTCGGCTTGGTGGTCGTGGTGGTTAATTCGGTCCTTCTCCTCAGCCAAAAATTCGTGGTGGATGATTTGAGTGTGGTCAAGGTAGGCATTATGCCAAAGATTGCCCAGAGCTCGACAGGGTGGTTCGCACCCCAGTTCTCAGGTTTCTACTCCGAGGCCAGCTAGTTAGCCATCGAGAGATGGTTCCCAGAGTGGTAGAGGGAGTTCTCATTTAGGTAGGGGTGGCACCCAGACCAGCTGTGGAGGTGGTCATGGGGGTTCACAATCTGGTAGTGGTGGAGCCTGGTGTTATACAGTTTCGGGTAGACTTGAGGCACAGGTCTCGGATGCTGTGATTACAGGTACTATTTCTGCTTGTCACCGGTCAGCTATTGCCTTATTTGATATAGGTTCTACTTATTCATATGTGTCTATTTATTTTGCATCAGGTCTAGATATGATGTATGAGTCTCTTTATGTTCCTGTTTATGTTTCTACTCCGGTAGGAGAGTCCGTAGTAGTGGATCGGGTGTATCAATCCTGTGTAGTCACTATGATGGGTCATGAGACATGGGTTGATTTGATTGTTCTAGATATGACCGATTTTGATGTGATTTTGGGCATGAGTTGGTTATTCCCGTACTATGCTATCTTGGATTGTCATGCCAAGATGGTTACTTTAGCCATTCCTAGGATTCCTAGGTTAGAATGGAAAGGTACGGTTAATCACGCGCCTAAGCGGATAGTATGTTTTCTGAAGGCGCGTCGGATAGTTGAGAAAGGGTTTCTAGCTTACGTTGCTTATATTCGTGATACTAGTGCCGAGACTCCTCCACTTGAGTCGGTACCAATTGTGAGAGAGTTTCCTGAGGTATTCCCTAATGATCTTCCTGTTATTCTTTCGGACTGGGATATTGATTTCCTTATTGAGGTTGAGCCGGGGACCAGGCCCATTTTTGTTCCCCCCTATCGGATAGCTCCTGCAGGGTTGAAGGAATTAAAAGAACAATTGCAAGATTTGCTGAGCAAAGGGTATATTCGTCCTAGTGTGTCCTCGTGGGGTGCACCGGTATTTTTTTGTAAAAAAGAAGGATGGATCCATGAGGATGTCCATTAATTATAGGTAGTTGAACAAGGTCACCATCAAGAACAAGTATCCCATTCTCAAGATTGATGACCTGTTTGACTAGCTTCAGGGAGCGTCAGTCTTTTCCAAGATTGACTTGAGATCTAAATATCATCAACTTAAGATCCAACAGAGGATATTCCAAGACAACATTTCGTACTCATTATGGTCATTATGAGTTTTTGGTTATGTCCTTTGGGTATACTAATGCCCCCGCAGTGTTTATGGAGCAGATGAATGATGTCTTTCGACTGTATTTGGACTCCTTTGTGATTGTATTCATTGATGATATTTTGATCTACTCTTGGAGTAAGAGGAGCACGAGAGGCTATTGAGGATTTTTCTTGTCACGACCTAACTAGAAAGCCACGACGGGCACCCCGAACTACCCTACGGAGTACCTCTAAACATACATCTTATAATCATTTCTAGGCGAGCCATAAGCTAGCTGATATGTATCATACTCTGTAAGGACAGGTATCACAATATAATAGAACGTTATTATGTAATTGTCAGCAACCATGCCCATAACCATAAGCCATCAAGGCTGTCTAAATATTATACATCAATATGTACCGAAAAGGCTTCGAAATATCTAGATGCATGCATTGGTCTAAGAGCCTATATATATATAGAATACAAGAATCCACAAGGATGAGGCAGAACTTCGCCGTGCCCAAGTATGTACACAAAACATGAGTACAAGTATGCTGCAGCTCCGGGACAATTGGAGCCTTTCTGAAACTCCACTGATAAAGCTCCTAAGGGGCAGGTTCGTCTATCCGTCCACCTGCGGGCACGAACGCAGCGTCCACAAGAAAGGATGTCAGTACGAATAATGTACTGAGTATGTAAGGCATGAATAATAATACAACACGGTAATGGTACTTAACATATGGTAAAGAGATAACCTGTACATCTGATTGCCTCTTAAGGCAGATATCATGCATGCTAACTTTAACTTTTAAACAACATCATAAATATATGCAAGTAAACTGCCTGACCATATAGGTACGGTGTTATCTTTGCCTGGCCATATAGGCACGGTGTTATCATCATTAGCCCGCGTCCGGGGCGTATGCTGCCCACTACAGTGGTGTGTCTGCTCGGCCATGTAGGCATGGTGTTACTAAAATACATACATATTTATAAATCATGCATAAGAGCCCAGTTAAAAGCTACAACCTTATCGGAGTGATGTAAGGTCGGTAACCTCCAATTTATTTTATGGAGCCATCATCATCGCTATACCTCACCTTGAAGGAACAATTATCATAAGGTGAGATCAACAACCATGAATAAAATCAAGAAAAACATGAAATAAGCTCAATAATCTCACAATAGCATTAAAATCATAAGCTTTGGGATTTCTAGAATTAAAATCATCCTTATCATGTTCATCATAGACAACATCTCATCTATAGTATCATAAGAAGCTTATAAGAATCATAAACTTCTAACTTTTGGAAGTAAGAAGGTTATGGAAACATATATGGAATCATAACATAGGAATCATGCCTTTTGAAAGAAAGGGACTAGCCTTAACATACCTGATTGATCTCTAACTACTTAATGCTTACTCTCCCGAACTCGTAAATCTACATTCAAGAGAAATCATACTATCATTAGACTTATCGTCATAGACCTATCTTAAGTCTTCAAACTAAACCCCTTTAGAATCTGTCAAAATTCGGGCAACATCTCTCCTGTTTATATCCCTATCCTGAAATCATAATTTCAACAACCAACATAACAACAACACCAATAACATCATCCTTAATACCAACATATTCCAGAAAACATCCCACAATGTTTATCTAATTTCTCAACCAACAATTTCGTTATACGATTATTTAATAGCTCTGCCTTCGTAAATAAACCTAAATCAAAATCAATAAGGGAAGATTCATATCTTACTTCTGCTAGAACTGCAATATCTTCAATATTCTCTTTGAATTCCAGCCAAGATTCATCGAAACCCGATAGTATAATCGCAACTATACGCTGTCGGAACTTGAATTCACAGATTATACTTAATTCGTGCTAAAATTTGATGTTTGGAAATTGGGGGAAATTTCCAGAAATTTGTAGAGGTTTAGGGATGCTTGGAATGAAAAATGAGGGGGTAAGCCCCCTTTTATAATATTCCAAATTCTGCCTGCACCGACCTAAAGATTACTCAGCGCGTTCGCGCCACCTTGGGATGCGTTCGCGTAGAGTTAATCCCTACTCTGGCAGCCTGTCTTAAAATGATCATAATGCTTGATCCCGATGTCCAATCATTGCAAGGTTTGTTGCGTTGGAAACTAGACTTCCGGAACTTCATTTTAGGCTTTTGCTTTACTCCAAAACTCCTCATATACAAAAGATATCGTTCCTCCAAGTTGGGCTAAAATTGCCCCTCATAATCATAAGTTAAGCACATATAACCTTATATATCTTTGGAGGTAACTCCAATGTCCATAATTGAATGACTAACACCTAGAGAATCTCAATGTACAAAACTTATGAGGTGTAATAGTTCGTGAGACTTTAAGGGAGAAGAGGCTTTATGTTAAGTTCTCCAAGTGTGATTTCTGGCTTAGTTCTGTGGCGTTTTTGGGGCATGTGGTGTCCAAAGATGGTATCATGACTGATCCATCGATGATTGAGGCTGTTCGTGATTGGGCCAGGCCTACTACAGTTTCAGAGGTTCGAAGTTTTGTTGGTTTGGCTAGTTACTATCGATGATTCTGTTACATCCCATACTTTTGTACATTGAATTTTTCATAAGTTAATCGACATAATTTCAAGGATAAGATTATCTTTGAAGTTGTAAGTATTTATTTTATCTTTAATAAGTGATAAGCAAGTGTCGTGAAAGTTAGAGGTTAAACGAATCGGAGAAAATAAGTTTCGTCTAGGTTCAACATTTATTTGAACGAAACACGGTCCAAGTTGGATGAGGAAATTGAATAGTCAGACAGGAGAAAATTTACCTGAGCATGGAGAATGTTGGTCATATTCATGTATGAAAATAAAGAGATCAGTGGTTAGGATGAAGTCTCAAAATTATTTAAGACTCGAAAGTGAAATGACGGTGATTGGAAATAATATTTTGTGGGTTCCAAAAGGTGGTATGGACTAGCTCTATATTTCATGATCATCATTATGAGTATAGGAAGTGTGTTAAAAATAATTTGGTATATAAGCAAATTGAGATCAAAAGAGTTAATTATGCGTTTAGTTTGGGGTGTAGGGACAAAATTACAAAAAATGTTTGCAAAAGACAAGAAAGGAAACTTACCTTAATTTGGTGTGCCTCCTTTCCTCGTGTAGGCATTATGCAAAATAAGGAATTGACTCATAGCAATATTTATAGGTGATTTGTTGCTATTTTAAGAGGTGTACAATTTATATATATTATTTAGGGGAAGTGGACCCTACCATCCAAAGGGTTTGGAGTTAATTTGGCACAATACTTGAATTAAGTCATTGTCTTTGGAGATGAGCACAACGTAAGCTAGTAGCAGCAACAACAACGTTTTGCTCTATGTTTCATGGTATAAACAGTTTCCACAATTAGATTTTTCTTTGAAATTCCCGAGTTCTCATCGTCCTCTATCTCATGGTTGTAGCAGTTGCGTGTTTCTTGATAGTACGGGACAGAATACATGAGTTTTTGCTTGTATAAGGTATGTAAAGTTCTCCTTTGTAAAAGAAAATTTTAAGGGATATATCAGTGCATTTGTTGTGTAGGATTTATGGGAAGTCGATCGAAAGTCGTAAAAACTAGCTGCTGGACTTGTAGTTGATGGTTGTTATTGTTGTTGATTATTGTTACTGTGTAATTGAGATAATTTCCTTATGTATGGATATTAGTTGATGTTATGGTTGTGTTGAAGTTGATATACTTGAGATGTTGAAAGAAGGAAGTATATAAATTAGAGTATACGAAGCATATATTGGGTTGCCTTGGTGTATACTCTTGTATATTGATGGTTTGAGTGTAGAAAGGATTCAAAGAAGTTATTGTTCATGTTGTTTAAGGTTTGGATGTTGATCAATCTACGGAATAAAGATTGTGTTATATCCCGTGTTTTTGCACATTCAGGAAATTTGGACATAATTGTGATTTGTAAGAAATAAGGCCACATTTGGATCTTACTAGTACGAATATGTCGGCTATGGAAAAACTGGTGCGAAATTATCGAGGAAGGTTAAGGATAAAATCGGAATTTTGGAAGTTGGTTTCATGAATTACAAAAAAAAATATGGCCAACAATTGGGCTAAAAAAAAAATAAGAAAAGAGGCCCAAATGGTGGAGGTGGCCGGCCAACCTAGCCCAAGTCCATGGAAATTTAATCCATGTGATTAATATGTATAAAAGGGGCTAGTCTTCAAGAAATTTCAAGAAACACAAAGCAAAAACTAGAACAAAAAAAAGAAAGAAGCAATCGGCCAAGAGGAAAAAAAAAAAGAAAAGAAAAAAATTCTTGGAGCCTCAATCTTTGATGCAAAAATCTTGTCCTTCTTGAATTCTTAACAAGTTCAAGACGCTCTTCGACGTGGTATAATTAGTTTGGTGAAAGAACCACGTTTGCGGCAAGTTGGAATTTCAAGAAAGAGGTAAGAATTCTATTCTTTTATGTCATGGAAGATGTGTATATATTATAATGATTAGAATTGAATGAGAATTATGGAAATTGTGATGTGTGGTCGCATGGCCGTGTGTGTGTGTGAAGGGGATGTGGCCGTGAGCCATGTTGGATGAAGGGAGAAATGAATTAATTTTCACTTAGTTGTTAGTTGTGTTGTTGTGATGTTTGCGATGAAAAGAAAGGTTTAATGAACCAAGTTGGTGTTGAAGTGGGTTATATGTTGTTATGAGAAATTTATGTGATTTTTATATAGTTTTTATATAATGATGAAAGTACGATCTTAGATGTGAATTATGATTATGAATTGTGAAATTGGAAGATGGAAAAATGTTATGAATATCCATGTTGAAGATTAGAGGTTTTGGATAGAATATGGAATTGGTGGAAATACTTGAATTCGTGAATATTGTTCGGAAAGTCATTGAAATATGTTTGAATAACCTTGAGTTAGCAAGTGAATATGAGAATAATGATATTAGTTGGATATTGTGAAGTTGGAATGGAATTTGTTGCCTTATGTAGAAAAAAGACAATTTATCTTATAGCGTGTTTTGTGACGATTATTGATATTCTTGGTATTGTTGTGTTGTGGTTGTTGATATTTTGGGCCGAGACGAGTCTCGGGGATGTGGAATTTATAGGGGAAATGCTGCCGAAATTTCGGTAGACAAGTATGGATTTAAGTTGAATTCATAAAAGCTTGAAACTCACATTTGGTAACAATGACCATTTGTAGATTTTTGACGAAACGGGAATCGAAATTGGACGAGCGTAAAGCATAATTAAGGTATGTAAAGCCTACCTTTCCTTCTTTTGGCATGTCCTAGTCCTACTAGGTTAAGATCGGAACCTCGGGGATAACTCTGCTCTTGGAAATCCGAGTCTGAGTTTGCATACTATTCATTCAGCGCAATTAAACTATAATCCTTATATTTGATTTAAAGAATGCTTAAAACTTTGTAACTTTCGCAAATGTATTTGAATCGCTCCGACACTCTTATGGACGACCTTAGGGAGCCTAATGTTTGTAATTTATGTCTGCCGCCTCGACTTGACCCGAGGTGGGCCCGCAAGCCCCGAGACTTCCTTTATTTGATTTGTTTGGTTCGTTTCCGTATGATATGAAAGGAAAAAGTTTGTCTATGACTCCAAGGTCCGTTAGAAATGTTCTGTAACGTTATTTGAACGTTCCTCACTACGAATGATACGAAATTTCTCAAAGAATGACCTAGGATGGGTTTTTGGGAAAAATTGATAATTTACAAGTCCGCAACTTTTGCATGTTAATTCCGACTAGCTAGTTACTCATTTTGAGCCCTCCGAAGTTAATATATCTGTATATGAGATTATGCGTCAAGTCCCGGAACTTATTTTGATATGCATATAGTTTCTGCACTACTCTGCTTGTGCCAATGATTATGATTTCGTTCGCCGGTACCCGGGCCGGTTTTTACGATCGTGCGCATTATGACATATTCGGCAATATGATGTGTTACGGTTTTCGAGACCTGGCCATAGGGCCGGTTACCGTTTATGGTGTTATGATGTGATATGGCATCTGATTTGTTCCGATGATTTGATGTGTGTGTGACATTGTGATGTGTTCGGAGTTTGTACGGAGATTTGAAAACTTCTAGAGTATGATGTGTTGTGGCACTAGCGTCAGGGGGTGACCACGTTCCTGAGCCCTATGCATGATTTTTTTTATTTGCATTCTGCACATTTGCACTCCGCACAGGTTTGGTCTGTTACTTCTGTGTTTGTTCTGTATCTTCTGACTCCAGTCATGATTTGGATTACTGTACCTCCTGCTTTACATACTCAGTACTTCTTTCGTACTGACCCCCTTTCTTCGGGGGCTGCGTTTCATGCCCGCAGGTACAGACGCTCGGTTGGGTGATCCTCCGGTTTAGACTTCCCATTCTGCTATTTTGGAGTGCTCCCCTCGATCCGGAGCTCACATTTGGTATATATCTGTTTTGCTATGTATATTCTGTATATTTGTGGCTGTTCGGGTATGGCGGGGCCCTGTCCCGTCATATGTTCATATGTTCTATTCTGTTTGTAGAGGCCTGTAGTCATATTTGTGGGTCGTGGGTCCGGTTTGTCCGTATGTGATTCTGGTTTGCGCCCTTAAGCCGCCCCGCATGTTACTATGGCCGATATGGCCCACATGTTTGTACGTATGTATATGTCTGGGCGATGTGCATTCCGCCAGCTTTGATTTTGATATGATGATTTTGCACGGGCGACCGCTTAGGGTAGCATTCGTTTCAGCATTTGTATGACGTCTGCTATCTGCTATCGGTACGAATAATGTCTGTTGAGTTTGGATATGTCCTAATATGACAATTTGGTTCGTAAGTTTGTTTGGGTGCCTAAGTAGGGCACCAGTCACGGCCCACGGGGCTGGGTCGTGACAGATTGCTACGGATTAATGGCGGGAAATCGTGTAAGCTGTTATTCTTTGTTATGTGGACTGTTTTAGAGTGTATTTTTGAGTTGTGGTGGCTGGACTTCTAAGAGTTTAGCTTATGTATGTTGTTGTTGATGTTTCGGTTCTTGATTTTGAGTTGAGGATGTGATAAAAATAAGGGAGATGCTGCCGGTTTCTTTATCGAAATGAGTTATCATTTGATATACATCATATGCTAGTGTTCTCTCAGTTGATGGGCGTATTAATCATTGTTATAGGTTGAACCGCTAATTGAGGCAAGTTCGCTATTGAGTGCGTATTGCTACAAGAGGTATGTTAAGGCTAACCTTTCCTTAATTCTTTTAGCATGATCTTTACGGAAATGAAATGTAAGAAAAAGTACGTCATAATGACTCTATTCTTGGAAGATTAGAGACGTGTATTCATTATGATTCAATGTTATTATTCTTCAAGCTCAAGTTACTCTTGTTCCTAAGTCCCGAAGGGGCATATATAAGGTTTCATATTTCGTATACATTTTCATGATGATTCTAACTCCCGAAAGGGGCGTATGATAGTAAGAACATGTTCTTAACAAGGTAGGAAGGTAACAACTAAAAAGTCACTCCGAAGAGAGTTCCGAGTTTAAAGTCTTGTCATGCATCATCTATACATCCATATTTATATACTTATGCATCATGATATTATGGGGCATGGGAAGGGTTATGGCGTTATATACGCAAACGACTTAATCAGCTGGTATATGATGATTATGATGCCCGAAGGGGCCGATATGATATGGTGCCCGACGGAGCGAATGGGTAAAGGCATATATACACACACACATATATGATATTCATGCATTGCATTGCATTTGCATCGCGTTCATTGTATTCAGAAAGGTTGTATGCCCTATGGACGGACTATGATACGCATAGGTGCAAAGTCATTCAGATGTGGTTATGCATACGAGATTCGTAGAGGGGAATATACGCTAGATTCTCATTAGTACAGTAATGTTATAGATACATAAAGATGCATATGATCGTGCGTAAGAGGTTATAGTCTCACACAGGTATCAGTCCTCAGTGGTAAGTCAAAGGTTCACCGGTTGATTCTTACCCTTCGTATTATACAGTATGATATTGTTATTACTATGTTTCATTCCGCCTTACATACTCGGTACATTATTTCGCACTGATATCCCTTTGCCTGGGGACGTTGTATTCATGCCCACAGGTTCAAACAGGTTGACTGGAGGATTGCACAGATGGGGTTTGCCGAGTATCTGCTTGGATTGGTGAGCTCCACTTCTCTCCGAAGCATTGCCGAGTCAGTATGTGTATATGTATTTCAGGTTATGGGTACGTCAGGGCCCTGTCCTAGCTGTAATATATATATATATATATATATATATATTTATTTATTACAGTTATGGATTCTTAGAGGCTTTGCAGATAGGGTCATGTACACAGTGAGTCATATCATGTCAGTCATAATGTTGGCCTCGTAAGTGTTACACCCCGTACTTCCAGATGAACGTTCGCTATGTTTAAGTACAAGTATGTGGAATTATGATCAAGATGAGCCGTCTTTCGGGTCTAAGGAATGGCGTAATTATTAGGTATACTTATGGATAAAGTGATATATGAGGAGTACTGGGAAGTCTCACGACCAAATGGAGTTAAAGAAATAAGCTATTGAGACCTTGAATTTTGTGGAAAATATGAAGGGCAAATTTTGGTCCAATTTTGAGAAGGAATATATTTTAGTAGATGAGGAGTTTTGAAGCAAAGTAAAAGCCTAAAATGAAGTTCATCGAGTCTAGTTTCCAACGCAATAAACCTCTCATCGATACGATATCGGAGTAGAGAATTACGGATGTTGCAATTTAGGTTGACGAAGCAGAAACGCTGCTATAGTAACCGGGCTGCTACAGTACCGACTTGCTACAGTGACCCGACTCGAATTTGACCCACTATTTAAGGACTAAATCTGATCCAAAACCTCATTTTTTCAGCCAAGAATTCTCCAAATATTTCCCAAACCTTCTAGAAAATTCTCTCAACTTCTATCCACTAGATTTTAACGCGAATTAAGTGTAATCTCCGGATTTAAGGTTGGACAGCGCGTAGTTGCGATCATACTATCGTATTGCGGTGAAACTTGGCTTGGATTCAAGGTGATAATCGAAGATATTGCTATTCTAGCGGGTGAAAGGTATGAATCTTTCCTTATTAGTATTGATTTAAGCTTATCTACGGAGGAAAAGTTACTAAATGAGCATCTAATGAATTTATGGGTCGAGAAATTGGATAAAACATTGTGTGAGATGTTTATGGAATATTTTGGTGTTGATAATATTGTTGTTGATGTTGGTATTGTTGTTGTTGTTGTTGGTTCTTTGAATTGAGATTTTGGGTAAGACATATAAACAGGAGAGATCGCTTAGAATTTGTGATTCTAAAGGAATTTTAATTAAAGGCTTAAGACAAGTGTATGATGGTGAGCCTAATAATAGTATGAATGATTTTATATGTAGATTACAAGTCAGGAGATAAGTGGGAAGGGCATGGACCAAGATGCCAGGTATGTTAAGGCTAAACCTTTCTTTCTTAAGGCATGATTCCTTTGGTGTGAACCTATATATGACATCTTCAATAAACTCGTTTCTAAAAGTACCAAAGCTTACAGTTCCCGACGTTCTTGTGATATCCTTGAGCTTGTTTCATGGCTATTGGTGTTATTCATTGATGTTGATCTCACCTTATGATATTTGTTCCTTCAAGGTGAGATATAGCGATGACGATAGTTCCATAGTAATAACCATCCAATGAGTTTAGGAATGTGTCTTAAGGAATGTTTTGTGGGACATGAATAGAGTGCTAGTAGAGGGTCCTTAATGAGGTATTTAATGTTCGAAGAGAGGTTCATGTTGTATCTTAGTATTTGGTTATAGCCTAGTCAAGTGGGAAGAAGTACTAATGGCCAGAGATGTGCTTATAAGGCTTATATGATTATGTAGACACTACGGGTTAAGCAAAGACCATGAGAAGTGCATAGACATTGCTTGTAGATGTTTAGTTATGATGTTGATTATAATTACCACTGGTCTACCACCGGTCGGGCAGATGTTACCACCGGGCTACGGCCGGTTGGGCAAATATATGTATGTATGTATGTATTTACCACTGGAATGCAGCTAGTCGGGCAGCTACCACCGTGCTGCGGTCGGTCGGGCAGTTACCGCTGATCAGTCGGGCAGTTACGCTCTATCATCGGGCGATAATCGGACCGGCAGTTATTACCACCGGTGCCGACCGGTCGGCGTTACCACTGATCAGTTGGGCAGTTAGTATAGGATGATTAGTAAGATAGAGGCACAGTACTGTACATAGATATGGTTAAGCATGCAAGAGTATATGGATCGGGTTGCACGCCGCAACACATGTTCAGATAACGTTTGATGATAAGGTAACCAGGACTATGGTAGGGTATACAGACCTAGTAAAGATTACAAGAAGATGAAGAGGTATGTATATATATGCTAGATTTCCATCGGTAGCTCAAAAATGCCAGGTTAATTCTTATTCTTCTCATCTTTAGTGTATGGCTATTTTGTTGCACTTTCCGCCTTGCATACTCAGTACATTGCTCGTACTGACGTCCTTTTGCTGGGGGCGCTACGTTTCATGCCCGGAGGTCTTGAGATACAGCTTGACAGATCTTTCAGTAAGGATACCAGCTCAGCAGGCAGAGTCGTGGCACTCCACTTGCTCCGGTTGTCTATGAGACAAGTTTTTGAGATATGATACGATTGAGGCTGTGATCAGAGGAAACTACTGGAGCAGCTATATATGGGCCTCATGAGCCCCCCATGGGTCACGATTCGTTAATATTCGAACATGTGTATATCGGGAGGTGGAAACAAAGGCCTTGCATTGCATTTCCATATTATTCATGCATTTTCTACATTGTTGTTGTGATTATTGGTATTTGTTTGGCCTTATCTTGAAATCTATCTGTTAAGTGGGTTTAGCTATTATTATAATTATCTTATACTCGGACTAATGGTGGACAAGTGTGATAACTAATGGTGGACAAGGGTGGTAATAGCGTTTTAGACCAACCCTCGTCTCCGTTCCGGAAAGGGTCCGACAGTGATGCATGCTGAGTACCCGTTGTTTATTGTACTCACGCTACAATTGTTGTACCTTTCTTTGTGTGCAGACTCGATCCCTAGCACTAGTAGAGGCCGCGACTACTAGGTTCCCCGTTAGAGCTGCTCGTTGAGATTCGGGGTGAGCTCCATGGCATCTGGGTGGTTCCGGATTTCTCTTTATCGTTATTTCATTGTCTTTCTTCCTTTCGGATAGCTTTTGATGTATTAGACACTTTTTACTCTTAGTTGGTCCTTGTATTATGGTGACATCCGATTTCGGGGGTTTAATTATAATAACTACTTCGTATTTTATTCAAGATTTGTTAAGACTTATGAAATGACTTGTATGCTTTTTTTTCGCACTTAGATTTCGTTTTAATTATGGCTATGTTGGCTTACTAATATGGTGGGTCTAGTGCCATCACAAATTGGGATTTTGGGTCCTGACACTAAGAATTAATTCATCGATTTATTTTACCTTTATCGCATGATGCGCATAAATTAGTATTGAATCAAATAAACAACATAGCATGTTAATTGTCAGATGTTTTTGACATGCATTTCTAACAGAACACCCACTCATGCAACTTGTATATTCCTGCCAAAAATTAGAAGCCATCGCATAGACTCATAAAAGAGTAATGTGTTGCCCGGATGAATTTTACCCAAACCATATCAATTTTAGACAAGCTACCAAGAAAAAAGAGGAAGTAATAGTGAGATTTTAGGAACAAAACAAAATGCTAAGAATCCAACTATTGTACTTCTGCCCTCATCCATATGTGAAAAGTTTTACATAAGTAGTAATTTAAAATTTCAAAGTAGAAAAGGCATTTAAATGACATATAATTTGAGCAACAAGTAAAGCGGCAGACAAAACAACAAATTCGCAGCTACAATTAGTCAAGGGGACAGAAACTGAAAATCGGTCATCCAAATAAAATTTTAGTGTCCAGCCATAAACAATTGTCACTATATAGTAGGCATACCATTTCAGCACCCTTCTGAAAATAGAAACGCTAAATACTGTAAGCAAAGCATCAACATATTAACTGGCTCATTAGAGATATTTCGATAGACTTGACAACTTCATGGCATAAACAATAGACGATGGATATTATAGAAGTAAAGTACCCCGACATTCATTCCTAACAGAATCTCCTCAAGAAAAGTCATCTGGATTATGAGTTGTTCCCAGAGTGTCAATAAGTTTCAAATCCTAAAGGGATGCTAGCTATTGCTCCTGTACTTCTAACTATGAAAAGAATTTTGGTGAAGTTCATAAGTTTTATAGAGATTATATAGTAGAGATAAGAATGATATACAATAATATCTATTGGTGTCCTACATTTTCTAAAGCATATCAAACTCTAGCAGGTTTAACAGAGAGTATATTGACTGTTTGAAGGAGAAAGAACGAAATAAGGAGTATAAATAAAATGTTGGATTTAGAGCAGCAAAAAGCCAGTGAAGCAACTTCTTTAATCGAGTGCGTCCACGCACACAAGCACATATGGTACATTATATATCTAAATTGGGTGAGCATGTAAGTAAGTACTATATTTTAATATTTAATATTTCTCCGCTGGTGGATCTCCTCTAAGCTGACAACATCTAGATAGCTTGCAACTTAGAGGTCGCATTAAGATGGAAAAAGCTCTGGATATTGGAGCAGGAGTTTTGGCCACATTATCATCTTCATAAAAGAACTACATAAAAAAAATGTATCTAGTTATTCGATCAGTATATTAAAGTAGCACAAGTTTTGGTTGGCACATTAGTAAGTCCTTCAAACTGTAGATGTTTTGTCAAGTAAACCTAAAAATTCGTAGAATTTTGTTTTTCAATAACTAAATATGTCTTCCTGCAGGTTCCCTCCAAATCTAGCCTCTTGTCTAAAGAAACCTTTTAGCAGCACAGGTATAAAAACCACAGCAAAGGTTCTCCAAAGTCAAATTGTCAACTATATAATAATGGGCTTTGTTGTCCACCATTTCTGGTGCTAAATAATCAAGTGTTACACACGTCGTGTGTCGTTTCTGCATTGTATTGACCATCCAAAATCAGAAATCTTCAAGAGGACCTACATTTTTGTAAGATATTCTTGGAATATCTCATTCTTCTTTTAGATATGTCCTGAATTTCTGAATTAGTTATTAGCAGCAGTAGACAGGGTTGAGACTCAAATTATATTTTAAGCTGACATTTTAGTCTTATAGTATATTAAGAGGACCAATATAGGATCATCCTTATATAGAAACAGAATAGCTTGAAATATAGTGTGTCAGAAATATTTGCATAAAGGACCGTTAACCTCCAGCTAGCATAATTTAAATACTTCCTCAATGTCCTACATCAGTTTTTCCAGCAATAATCTGCTACCAAATTTAGTACTATAGTTCAATTCTTTCAAACTATCCTCTTGCAAACACGAATAGGTTTAGAATATTTTGAAGGAGTATTTGCAATTTACAATTCACTTTATTATATAAGTTATCTCAACAACAACTTCTTCAAATTTCTTAGCCTTGTTAATAGCAAAAAGAACTTTAGAAAGCGCTCCAGCAGTCGGATGTGCTTTGCCAAGATTGATCCTGAGTACCACTCTGCTTCTACCCAAGAAGCAAGGCTCGATGCAATTTACCAAAAGACCGCAATTTCTTTGACAAAGCTTCTAAAAAATGATTCAAAAGAAAACCTTAGGTTCCCTTTTAGATGTTCCGTGACAAAAAGAAATTTCTTGGAAACATTAATTCCCATCATGAGAGAACATGTGCGAAAGCTATTACATGTTTATGAAACCAATAATAATTACTTCTTGTTATTGCGAAAAGAAAGTATTTTTAATTTTTGGCTACCTTGTTCTGATAATATATTAGGTAATTTTGTTTTTTTCTGAGCACCAATTTCACTCTCAATAGGCACAATTGAAGAACACATTTTCAGACTCAAAATACAAATTTACAAAATCGAAATTAAAAACAAAAATATGCACCTAGATACCTATTTTCAACACACCTGAAAGAGAGGAGAAACTTAAACTGACATGCATATATAAAATCAATCGACCAGTAATGTGCAATTAAGATAACATACATATTTAGATGCAACAGACAAAGAAAGATGGAAGCAAACTTACTAGAACTCAATTGTAATTGACGGCAGGACAAATTTGAGCCTAAACTGAGAAAAATTGAGATACAAACCAACGAACAGAAATCAGGAAAAGGAAACATACATACTTTAGAACTGAGAAAAAGAGAAGGAGAAAAAACCACAACTTGAACTGAATGAAAGCCACGTCATGATAGTGCTGGCAGAATTTTAGGCACGTCACAGATAAGATGTAGAATAAAGGACACCTTGCAACATATATAAAAAGATAAAAATACCCTTAAATATGAATTTTGTGCCATTAAGCACACATGTTGAAACCCTCATTTATTATAAAGAGAAAGAGAAATCAACGTTCTCATCACGGATCTTATTATGTTGTTGTTGAGGTAGGTACTGTTTTTAAATTGGATCTTGGGTAGATAACCTCAATGTAATGCTTGAAAACCAAAAGTTTTGTAACTGAAAGAGTTAAATATTACTCCAAATAAAATATTTCACTTAGCTTGGAATACAAAAAGTTGCCAGAATTTTAACGATGATAGTTGGGTTTCTTAAAAGAATAATACACTGTAAAAATAATTGATAGAAAAAAAAAGGGGAATTATATATAATTAAGAAAAATGACTATTTGGTTTTTCCTTTTAAATATAGCACATTTAATACAACTAAGAGAGTTAGCACATTTAATACAACTAAGAGAGTTAAAGGAGTTACCTTTGAATATTTAATTTAACATAACATTTAAAAAGGAAAAAAAATAGAGAAAAAGCAAAAAAAGAAGAAAAAAAGATAATTGTGTTTCTTGGCCATAAAGAGGTGTCACATCACCTTGTCTGTGCCTAGCTTTATTATATATATAGATATAGATATAGATAGATTACACAATATTAATCAACATTTATTATGTTTGAGCCTCTTGAATACCTATTATTATTATTATTATTATATAACCTCTAACACCAAATGTGTCACCCAAGAATCACATTCAAATAGTCCTTTATCTTCTCTCTTCACCAATCATTTTGACGCAAGTAAGTCCCTTTGGAATCCTCCTCCTCTTCTTCTTCTTCTTCTTCTTCTTCTTCTTCTTCTTCTTCTTCTTCTTTTAAAATTATGTTGGTCTTTTATCTTTTTGTTTTTAGTCTAGAATATTATTACTTTGGATGTAATTCTATTTAACTAATTTTTATTTTTGGGGTAATTTGTTGTTCTTTTATTTCTTTATTTCGGCATGCAATTTAATTTACCATATTATAATTTTTGATTATTTATTTATTTGTGATTTTGGTTGATATATGTTTTTCAATTAACGTTGTTCTCTTCTTATTTTGTTTCATTTTAGGACTTGGAAGTGGAAGACTAAAGAGCAATGTTGAATCTCAAGAGAAACTTTTATTAGCTACTGCTCCAAATTATATTTGATGAAAACCATATAAGGATTTGAGAAATAACTTCGAAATATTTGAAGACAATTATGTCATGACTCCACTTTTCTATCAAGGAGTCGTTCCAATTGAAAAACATTGTTATATTGGAATATAGTCCTACAAATCTTGTTTTTATGTCCAAGATTTTACGTATATGATTGTTAATTCATGTCATGTGCATTTTTGGTTTGAGGTATATATTACAACAGAAATTCTAGCAGGTTTAGTTAGTGTTATCTACAAATTAGTTATGAGTCCATTTGGAGCACTGAAAATACAGTTGATGCTTTGGGGAGATCATTAGTAGTAATGCTATGCTAATGCTTCTTATTATGTGGCTTTAACATATTAGAGCCATTATCAATTAGTAGTACTATGAGTAACATTTATAATCAAGGGCATAATGTTGTGACGCAAGTTATGGGTATTGTGAAAAAAAAAATATGCCAACTTATTATAGTTTTTAATTCTCACTTCTTTCAAGTTTTCTTCATGATACTAATCCTAGATCATCAACACTTTTATTTTTGCCGTACTTTTTATTGATTTACTTGGGCTGTAGATTTAAACTTTACAAGAATAAGGAGATGCACACAGAAGACTAAAGCAATAGTCAAATACCAGAGAAAACAAAGATTGTGAATTAATTAAAGTTAGAATAAGGATTCAACGACTTTGATGACCGGAAGAAAAGAGCTACGGGAACATTTTGATCTCTATCAATGATTTGATAAGGATTTGGTAGCATTTTCTGAAGTATTCTAGGAGTATCATGTATGCTTCTCTAATTATTAATTTTTTAAGTGGTTTTATATGTATAGTACAGAGCATATACTATGGCATCTCTCTTTGATCAAGGATCCTATTTATCTTATTTCTCATTTTTTAACAATATCCCCTATTTTTTAAAATTTTATGTACAAGAATAAATGTGTCATCAATTATTACTCCTCTATTTATTCATATTCTTAAATGTAAAAACTTACTGATCTTTATTTCCAGTACTGTCACGACCCAATTTAGCTAAGTCGTGCGGGCACTTACCTTTTTCACCTCGATAAGTGAACCCACAACCCAACGATAGTAAAAACGTAAATAAATAACTAAATAAGTGGAAGAGAATAAATCACTTAAGTTTGAAAATAATAATATAATTCAAGTGCAGAAATAAGAAAATACACCCTAGGGTCTGGTCTAATCCATACTAGAGCATCTAGCTAGAAATATACAAGTCTGGAAATATAATAATACATCAAGTCTGAATATGTCTCATAATGGAAACTAAGACATAGATAAGAGGCGTCTTCAAGGCAGCGAAAGTCTCGCGCTCACCCTGTAAACTCTAAGCTATATGCGATAGCGACTATCAGCCACGGGAGACGGAAGCAGATCCAACCTGGAACTCTGCATTCATAAAAGAATGCAGCAAGTGCAGGTGAGTACAAAACCACAGTACTGGTAGGTATCATAGGCCGACTAAGTATAGCTAACATAATTAAGACAATAAAGTAAGATAGGCAGATAAATCAACAAGTATAAGTCCAACACAAGTCAGAACCAAGCATCCGTCATCACCTAGGTTGAAGCATCTAAACCCAAGTGTGCCCAGTCTTAATAGGTCCAATCCGAAACTAACAACACAAGTAAACCACCAGATCATCGCAATATAAGCCATGACGCAATGCAACGCAATGATGTAAGAATGCAAATGCAATGCAATGCAATGCAATGCTGTGTACACATGTACTCCGGACGAAAGTATCGACGTCCTAGCAGCACAACCATAGGGGACCCGCAAAGTCCATGTACCTCACAGTTCCGGCATAAACCTCGACAACCGTGTCACTCAATCCACTATTTTGGGACAACCATCAGATATCAAACTCTCACGTTGTTATATCCCGTATTTTGAACGTCGGAATAATCCGGGTTAACCACGATGAGTTGGGAACAAGACTAGCCCGAGATATGAAGCGGAGATTTTTTTTATATTGTAAAGGCTTAAGTCGTGTATGGTTTTATTGGGATGGAAATATTAAAGAAACAATTGGGGTCAAATTGTATTTTTGGGAAAGTATTCTAATTTTGGAAAGGGAATTATTTTATGAAAATGGAAAAAAAAAAGGAAAAAATTAGGGGCCATGTGGCCGGCCACCTTGGGGGTGGGCCATGGCCACATGGTTGGCCAAAATATGCAATAAAAGATGACTTGTGGGATCATTTTCATCATCTTCATCATATAGAATTTTCAAGAAACTTGGAGAAAATAAAAGAAGAAGAGAGAAAGAGGGCAAGAAACGGCCAAGGAGGAGAAAAGCAAGACTAAGAATTGATCAAGAAAAAAATAAATTCTTCAAGCAAACTTGCTAATTCAAGGGTGCTAAGTAACGTGGTGTTGTTGTTTCGGACAATAGCTCGCTCGTTTTCTCTAGCAACCAACTTTGGTCAAGTTAAGAAGTGAAGAAGAAAGGTGAGTTTAATCTTGTTTTCTTGTGTTATAGATGGTTTATATGTGTTGTTGTATGCTAAAAGGGAAGAAATTCATGTTAGGAGGAAAGTTGGAATATGGCCGTGCATGGTAGGTTGGCCGTGTATATGTGTGTTGTGGTATAAGCCATGTATTAATGTTAGTTAGCATGTTTTATTTGTTGTGGTGTGAAGAAAAGAATGAAAATCCTCCCTAGGTGTGGCAATGGGTGTTGGCCGAATGGCCTCCCTTTGTGTGGTCTTGAATGAACAAATTGTCGTTAGTGTTTTCGTTGTCGTCGTTATGGATTTTATAAGGAAAAATGCAAGTTTGATGACTTAGAATAATGTTATGTTGGTTATGGGATGACTTGGGAATTTATGTGGATTTTATGTAATTTCTACATTTATGAATATTGCGTTGTTAGTGTGTGGATTAATGATGTAAATCATGAACTTGGAAAAGAAGAGTGTATTTGATGTTGTTCTCGGGTTTGGGGACCATTTCGGGTCCAATGGAACAATATTTGGATAGTTGGAAAAATTGTAGGAATTGCTTAAAGTGTTATTGTATATGGTTTGAATGGGTTCGGACTAGTAGTTGCACGTATGAGCGTTAATATCGATTTGGTTGCATGAAGTTAGTGACTATATTGGAATGTCTCTAAGTATATAGCAATATGTGTTTAGTGTTGGAATATGTTGGGATTGAATATTAATGTTGGAACGTATTGTGAATCGACTATTAATGTTGTAGTTTGTTTTCTTGTTGGGTTGTTGTTGAAATTGGCCGAGTTGAAATCTCGGGGTTGGTGTAAATATAGGGGAGATCTTTGCCCAAATCTTTGTAGCCAAGAATTGGTTAAGATCGAATTCTCAAAACCTTATGATTAATATTTGGTAAATATGACCAAATGTAGATTTTGGACGAGACGGGACTTGAAGTTGGACGAGCGTAAAGGGCGAATAAGGTATGTAAGGCTCTCCCATTTCTTCTCTTGGTATGTCTTAGATGTACTAGGCTCGAATTTGGACCTTGGGGACAACTCCACTCTTCGGAATCTACGTCTAGGAACGCCCCTTTTTCATTCAGTAGAATTGAATGGTTATTGTGTGAATAGTTAGGAAAATTGTTTTAACCTCTAAAACTTGCGCAAATAAAACCCGATTACCTAAAAATACTCATAAATGACGTTATGAAGTTTGACACGCGTAATTTACATACGCCACCTCATTTGACCGAGGTGGGCCCACTTTGTCCGGATTTTTCCTATTATTCCGTTTGAACTACTTTGGAAAACTAAGGAAAGTTTTTAGCTACCTTTATAATTTCTACAGAATAACTGTTATATTTATTTATTTGAGTCTTATGATCTACTTTGGAACTTGCAAGTACTCCAGAAAGATTATTCGGATATGAAATAGTTCGACATCCGAAAGAATCATGCTCGATTATTATTAAAGGTCGCTATGAGATCCGTCATACGTAGTTACGCCTTCGAGTCTCTGTAAAATGTTGTATGTTTTGTATTGCATATGGTTTTCTCACTACTCTGCTCGTGCAAGCTTAATACGTCTTTCACCGAGTCCCGGGCCGGGTATGTATTCGTGCACAGTTTCATTGCATTGTTCACCGAGTCCCTCACAGAGGGCGGTTATATATATATATACATATATGATGATCTGATGATGTTATGATATGGGGATGGCGGCCAGGATGGCATTTGATGATCCTATTTATCGAGTCCCTCACTAGAGGGCCGGGTACGGCATATGCATATGATTACGTAATTGCTATACATGACGGTTATATGATTTATTTACCGAGTCCCTGTTGGAGGGCCGGGTACGTTATATGTGCATAATGACTTGACGATATGGTATGGATATATATGGTATACGATTCACGGGTAAGTTTTGATTTCCTAGGTTCTACACTTATTTCGATACGGTCTAGTTCGGTTATGATCCTATTTACGTGTTACGTGCTTTACATACTCGGTACATATTCATCTTCGACCCCACTTTCTTCGGGTACACGTTTAAATGCCGCAGTGCTAGCTCGGTTGAGGATCCACTGCCTGGGCCATCTATCCTTGCTTTCGGGAGTGCTCCTTCTTGGCCGGAGCTCATATATTTTGGTATATACACTTTTCTGTACATATGTATGTACTTATTCGGGGGGTACGGCGGGGCCCTGTCCGTCATATGATTCCGTACGTACATTTTAGAGGTACGTGGACATGTTTGTGGGTTAGGGTCATCTTTGTACAGATGCGTATGTATATGTTGTGTTTGGGCGATCCCATTCGCCGCGGCGGCCGGTCCGCATATGTATATAAGTTGTGTTGTTGGCCCTGTGTGGCCTTTGTTGGTATTTTCTGTGTGCAGGGTTATTCTGGATAGTCCGTAAAACAAAGGAAACTCTGCCGAAATTTTCTGGAAATCATCCAAATTTGAAATATAGCCTTGTCGGCTCCGGTTGGATACTCGGAAGTGTTCGACAAAATTTGAGGTAGCGTTCGATAGATGCGTTTGGGTGCCCAGATCGGGCACTAGTCACGGCCTACGGGGTTGGGTCGTGACACACGTCACTCTCATGCAAACTGACCCCAGCTCATCACAGTGTTTCCTCAAGTATCATCAATGTATCAACAGTATATCATGAAGGATGGGAATGCGTGCAATGTATATATGAATCAACATCAATAATCATATCAATATCACAAGTACCAAGCATGGGTCCGCCAATCATTTCATGAAAGACTACACAAGACATATATAATACTATCCCCGTATCAACATTAACAAGTGATGTACCACAATATCATGAACAAGATATATCAATAGTCTCCAATATCTACTATTACCACGCGGCGTCAAGCCAAATAACCATAGAAAAATCAAGTCACAACACAATGGGTGGCTAGCCCCAATCACACAACGGGGCCCAACCTAAGACAATATCCAACCCAACTTCATACCCGAAGGTTTACATACTTTCTCTGACAATATCATCTACATATATGCTTCACTACACGAAGTCTTGCCAAGGGTAAGCCATAACCTACCTGGATGGCCGAACAAAAATAACAATAACAATCACTCCTTAGCCTTCCCTTTCCACTGAGCCTCAAAATCAAGAAAGTCTAGGCATATTCGAAATCTAGATTAGAAATCATGAAGATCGATACTTGTGTTGCTATCATTCAAATTAGGTCAAAAACCAGCCCTAATATTTGGGGAAACGGGGCCCAAAAGGTCAAGGCGGGAAATTCGGGGGTAAATATTGTCACGACCCAACCAGAGGGCCATGACTCGTAGTCGGACCTACCCTACTGAGCACCTCTTAACATACTGCTCATAATCATATCTAGGTGGAACACATGGCTAACTCACATTTATCATAAACTGTAAGAGACACGAGTTCAATAGATATATGCATGTCTATATAAACATCATAAACTATACCCATATATACAAGCCGATAAGGATGCCAAAATGATATACAAAATATGAACCGATGAGGTTATGGGATATCTAACTATGTACATTTGTCTACGAGCCTCTACATGGAGTACATATTATTATAAAGACGGGTCAGGACCCCGCCATGCCCCTAGGTACACAAAAGAATAATACCAACTAAACTGCAGCTCCGAATCAAATGGAGCACTTCGATGCAATCGCTGATCAAGCTGCCTAGGGGTTTGGTCTATCTTCCTGTCTACCTGCGGGCATGAACGCAGTGTCCACAAATAAAATGGATATCAGTACGAATAATGTACTGAGTATGTAAGGCATGAATAACAGCATAATGAAAGAATGCGAATAACATAAGATGAAGAGATCATGTTATACCTCAGAAGGCGACTGTTATGCATACTTAACCTTTCTCTAAAGAAAACGTTATCATAAATACATACATAATAATACCTTACTCGGCCATATAGGCTCGGTGTCTCCCGTACCCGGCCATAACAAGTCTCGGTGTTATCCGTACCCAACTGTAGTGATGCGCACAATAGGTATCGTACCCGGTCGACTATAGCGCGGCTCGGTGTGAGAAAATATATAAATACATAAATAGTATGCATGATAATCCAAAGGAAACATTACAACTCTATCAGAGTGACATAAGGTCGGTGAACCTCCGATTACCATTATAGAATCATCATCATCATAGAGAACATTTATCAACAATATCATAAGAACCTTGAGAATTATGAGCTTTTACAATTTCTAGGAATAGGGATATTATGGATATCATGTATAGGTTCACCAAGGAATCATGCCTTAAGAAAGAAAGGGTTAGCCTTAATATACCTTTCGTCTCCTTAACTACTTAACGTTACCTTCCCAAGCTCGAAAATCTACATTCAGGAGGATTCATACTAAGGTTAAGTCTTGAAAACACTCTTAATTCAAACTAGAGTAATTAACGAGCTAGCGGAATTTGGGCAGCACTTCCCCTATTTCATCGACTTCCACCAATTCCCAAAACAACTCCCAAACAACAATAATAACATCAAAAATATCATGATCAAGGAATTATGTTCAAATTAACCTTAAATCAATCCAAAATACCCTTTCAAATTCAACTCATAACCATCAACTTCCATTCAATACTTTATGAAGTATGATTCTTTTTTCTCCAGGACTTGCTAAACCTCTAAACAAATTCAATCATGTAAATAAGATGAAGAACATACCTTATTGTTATATCCCGTATTTTTATACATTGGGATATTTTAAGCTAATTGCGATAAGTTTAAGGATAAGACTATTTTGGGATATGAGATAGAGACTTTTAATCCCCGATTTTAATTAATACACAAATTGTTTATAAATTTTATTTGGTATAGAAATATTAATGGAGATTAGGGATTAATTAACCATGATTAGATTATTAAGAGGGGATTAGGGATTATTTTAATATTAAATTAGGCAATTAGTGGGCCGTGTGGACCCCACCATGGCATGACCAAATTTGATTGGCCCATGCCTTGAGTGGGGTACGTGTTACTTATAGAGGTTGCATATATAATGCTTAATTGATGACTAATAGATCAGCCCTTGTTCATTTCTTCATCTTCAACTTTGTGAAATTTTAGAGATAGAGAGAGGGAGAGCACACGGCCATGGCTGACCATGGTGAGGTCGCAATTTTTGATCAAAAAATTAATTTTCCAAGATATTCCAACCAAATTGGAAGGTCAATAACAACGTGGAATTGATCCTAAGGGTAGCAAGATTGAATTAGTTGAAGTGATTAATTTCAGCCACATTAAGGAGCCAAGTTGTTAAGCTAAGGTTTAACTTTCTTTTACATGTTTTTAGGGGTGGTTTGGACTTGTTTTAACTTAGTAGATATGAATTGAATCCATGGAATTATGTATGTTGATGTTGAAACTGTGTAGGGGCTATTTTAGTGGAAATTGGTGAATTAAATTTTAAGTAGCATTTTGATTGTTGTCGTTATGGATTAAATGATGAGAGTGAAGGGATTAAATGGTTAAAGTTGAAATTGAATTTTTTTTATGGGCTGTTGTAAGGATTATTATGATATTAATGTAGTTTCCATGCCTATGAATAAGTGATGTAGTTGTCGTGTGGTTGCTGTTATGTTTCACTAAATTAGATGAAAAGATTGTATGAAATAATGTATACGAAGCGTATGTGGTTTGCTTGGTGTGTTCGTAGGTGTTCGTAAGATTTTCGGGCATCTTTATGTTGTTAGTTAGGGAAATTTTGTTTTTGGATATGTTGTTGTTCTTGTTGAGTTGGAAGATTAAGTATGATTAAGATTATACATTATGTTGTTATATTGGTTGGGCTGTTATAAGGTCGTTTCGATGGAAATGTTATGACTATGGATCATTAAGAATGACTTGAATATGTTATAGTCGTATGTAGATCACTATCGAATGTTGTAATACGTAGGCTGATTGCAATGTCATGCGGACTGTTCGGGGTGTTCTCGAATCTTGTCTTGAATAGTCTCGATATAGTACTTGAACGTGTGGTTATTGATGTTGGCTTAGTTGTTATGTAGTTGGTTTGAATATAAGGGAAACGTCGTCTAATTTTCTAGAAAGGAGTTACTAACGTTAGAATACGTTTTGAATCTCCCCGTAGCTTAACCATAGTTCTTGACGTCTTAATATAGGTTGAGACACTTTGGGCAGCGTATACGTATTGTGTTACGGATAAGCGTTAAAGGTATGTAAAGCTATCCTTCTTTCTTTTGGCATGTCTTAGATATAAGTGATGTATGATATGAGCTTTGGGGTAATTCTATTCATAAGTTCCGAGTGT
Source organism: Lycium ferocissimum (assembly GCF_029784015.1). Taxonomy (NCBI): domain Eukaryota; kingdom Viridiplantae; phylum Streptophyta; class Magnoliopsida; order Solanales; family Solanaceae; genus Lycium; species Lycium ferocissimum. Next base: position 27,553 of record NW_026726995.1, read on the forward strand.
GATTCATGATTCTTATTCACTTCTTGATGTTAGAACTCTTAAGGTAGTTAAGCTATTGCCTCTCAAGTCTTCTATATGTTGGATGGTAGTCGATGTGTATAAGCTCCTATTCTTAAAGACTCTACAATGACTAATGTCCTTGACTTCCATAAGCTGTTTCGCATTATCTTGATACATGTCTATGATTCCTGAAGCTCTATTTGATATAGTTCATAGTGACATTCAAAGAGTACTGAACATGACTATCGCCCTGATACTCGAGTGTTAGTGGGTCTACTTATCTATTGAGTCTCAGATGATGATTTAGTTGCATATGGTTACTCACTACTCTGCTCGTGCATACTGTTATTACATCTTTCACCGAGTCCCGGGCCGGGTATGTATTCGTGCACAGTTTCACTGCATTGTTCACCGAGTCCCTCACTAGAGGGTCGGGTACGGTATATATATATATATATATATATATGATGATATGATGATATGATGATGGCACCGAGTCCCATGATGGGCCGGACATGATATACATCTATACGACTTATTTCACCGAGTCCATAATGGGCGGATATGGTATATGATATAGATATGCATGATTTTATTTCATAAGGCACGGGTACGGTGATTCTTGATTATCATACTTGTCTCCTGGAATCTCTACTTCGGTTATGATCTTTCTTATTGTATTTCATGCTTTATATACTCGGTATATATCTCGTGCGACCCCGCTTTCTTCGGGGGGCTGCGTTTCATGCCCGCGGTACGGATACTCGCTTTGGTGATCCGCCGGACTTAGGACTTCTATTCGTCTATCTTGGAGTGCTCCATTGTCCCGGAGCCTAGACTTTTGGTACAGATCCTTTTGATGTATATATATGTTTATCCAGGGGTACGGCGGGGCCCTGTCCCGTCATATGTTACTGTTGATACTCTTAGGGGTACGTAGACATATGTGTGGGTTGTATATAGATGTTGTTCGGCTTTGTTAGTATGACTTATATTTGGGACGTTCCCATTCGTAGTGGCAGCCTTGTCGGCTTGCGTATATATATGTATTTTGGGATGTTGTATATAGTGGCAGCCTTGTCGGCTTGCGTATATACGGTTGGGACGTTCCCACATATTTGATCGCCTTGTCGGCGAACGACTGCGGGGGTTTGTGTACTTGTGTTATCTTTTGCCGGTTGTAACTCCGGAGACGGGTTGCCTTATATATATATGTGTACAGATAATCCCCCGAGACGACGATTTGTTTTTATAAATTCCATATTATGTTTAGTTTCGGATTGATTATAGCTAACAGGTGTATACGAGTGTCCAGCTCGGGCACTAGTCACAGCCTACGGGGTTGGGTCGTGACAAAAGTGGTATCAGAGCAGTTCATCCTCGGAGTGTCTACAGACCGTGTCTAGTAGAGTCTTGTTTATCGGTGTGTTGTGCACCACATCTATAAACAGGAAGCTACAGGACATTTAGGATGTTATCTCTCCTTCTTACTCTAGATCGTGCGATAGAGCTATACTATCAGGATAATCCCTCCCTAACAGATTATTATGTTTACAGCGATGCCTCGAAAAGAAAGCGACGGGCTTGCCCGAAGGGCAAATCAATAGCGGTATATATAGAGACTAGCCAGACTCGGAGAGTTAATAGGGCCCGTGCCCAGTCTATGCCTGAGATTGTGCTCCAGTCAGCGAGCTCTGCTACACCACCACCTCCAGAATATAGAGGGCTTGTGTGAGTGTGTGTTGATACCGGATATATACCGCCATGCTCCCGAGGCTCCGGTACCCGAGCCTCCGGCTCCCGGCCCGTAGGGGCGGAGGATAGGGCCATGAGAGATGCGGTTCGATATGACGGTTAGTGGCTTGGGGCGGGCTCGCGTTGCATGGATTAGGAGGTGATTATGCGGATAGACATGATAGTTTAAGGGCTCGTGACTTCTTGACTTGTAACCCCCCAGAGTTCTACGGGTCAAAGCCCGGGGAGGATCCGCAGGAGTTTATTCGGCAGATGCAGCGTACGTTAAGGATAATTAGGGCTTCGAGTCGAGTACGTTGAGTTGGCTTCGTATCGGTTGCGCGATGTAGGTTGTTAATTGGTATGAGTCACGGGAGTTGTCTAGGGGCGAGGTGCTCCTCCGGCGGTATGGGATGAGTTTGTGGAGGCCTTCCTTGGTCACTTTCTGCCTCCGGAGATGAGGCGAGCCAGAGTTGATAGGTTTTTACATTTGAGGCAGAATGGCAGGAGTGTTCGAGACTATAGCCTTGAGTTTGATTCGTTAGCTAGACATGCGCCCACTATTGTAGCTAATATGGCTGATAGAGTGCATCATTATGTGATGGGGCTGGATCGTTACTTGATTGATAGCTGTATGGTAATGGCTTCTCAGCCAGGTATGGATATTGCTCGGGTACAGGCATATGCACAGGGGGTAGAGGAGCGACACAGGGGACGTCAGTTTCCCGGGATAGAGATTATGACGAGGGACGCATAAGAGAGAGCTAGATCGGTGGTTATCGGGTGAGTTTCGAGGCGGGCGGCCTCGGCGGTATAGTAGATATCCTTCTCGGCCCGGCCCGGAGTGCACCCCCACGGTTCTTTTGGTAGGAAAGTTGATAGCACAGGGTATTCAGGAGCCGGTCAGAGCTCCAGGGCTTCGGGTTCCCAGATGCACAGGGGTTCGAGTTAGTCGAGGCCACCTTTGCCTCGGTGTTCTCGGTGTGGTAGGCCCCATTTTGGCGAATGCCATCTTGCTACGGGTGCTTATTTTTCTTGTGGCCGTCAAGGCCATATTATGAGAGAGTGTCCGTATGGGGGTAGTCCAGGTGGTGCGGCTCGGCCTCTTGCGGGTCGATTCTTGGTTCATCTTCTTCGTGGCTATGCGCCCTGGGGCGGGGTATTTAGACACCGGCGGGCGTGGTAGAGGCCGTGGCGGAGCTTCCGGTTCTAGCGGTCCTTCGAACGCATATATGCTTTGGCTAGTAGACGGGACCGAGGGAGCGTCACCAAATGTGGTTACGGGTATATTATCGATTTTCTCTCGGGACGTATATGCATTGATAGATCCGGGCTCCACCTTATCATATATATCTCCCTTTGTTGCTAGTAGAATCGGAATAAAACACGAGTTGATAGAACCATTTGAGGTAGCTACACCGGTAGGAGATACGTTATAGCAAAGCAAGTATATAGAAATTGTTCGGTGGATATATATAGTCGTCATACCTTGGCGAGATTTGATAGAGTTAGATATGACCGAGTTTGATGTTATTATGGGTATGGATTGGTTAGCTTCTTGTTATGCTAACGTTGATTGTAGAAAAAGATAGTTCGGTTTCGGTTCCCGGGAGAGCCAATTATAGAGTGGCTAGGGAATACGGCATCGCCGAAGGGTAAGTTTATTTCATACCTCAAGGCAAGGAAGATGGTTAGAAAGGGTTATATTTATCATCTGGTTCGTGTGCATGACTTGAAAGCAGAGGTACCGACTCTTCAGTCAGTTCCGGTAGTTAATGAATATCCAGATGTAATCCTAGATGAACTCCAGGTCTTCCTCCTGAGCGGGAGATAGAGTTCACTATAGATGTGTTGCCAGATACTCAGCCCATATCTATTCCTCCTTATAGAATGGCACCTGCAGAACTGAAGGAATTAAAGGAGCAGTTGAGAGACTTGTTAGAAAAGGGCTTCATTAGGCCCAGCACATCACCTTGGGGAGCACCGGTGCTGTTCGTGAGAAAGAAAGATGGGTCGCTGCGAATGTGTATTGATTATAGGCAGCTGAACAAGGTGACAATAAAGAATAGATATCCCCTCCCCAGGATTGATGATTTATTTGACCAGTTGCAGGGTGCTAAGTGTTTCTCGAAGATAGACTTGCGGTCAGGCTATCACCAGGTGCGGGTAAGAGAGGCAGATATTCCAAAGACTGCATTCAGGACCCGATACGGGCATTATGAGTTTAGAGTGATGTCTTTTGGGCTGACCAATGCTCCAGCAGTATTTATGGATTTAATGAACCGAGTGTTCAAGCCATTCCTAGACATGTTCGTGATTGTATTTATTGATGATATTCTGGTCTATTCACGATCAGAAGAGGAGCATGCAGATCATTTGAGGACGGTACTTGGGGTGCTCCAGCACCAGAAGTTGTATGCTAAGTTCTCTAAATGTGAATTCCGGTTGACTTCGGTAGCATTCTTGGGGCATATTATTGGAGTGATGGTATTCGGGTAGATACACGAAGATTGAGGCCGTAAAGACTTGGCCTAGACCTACGACACCTGCGAGGTACGTAGTTTTCTGGGGCTAGCGAGGATATTACAGGAGATTCGTAGAAAAGTTTGCTTCGATTTCAGCGCCTTTAACAAGGCTAACTCAGAAAGCAGCTAAGTTCCAATGGACCGATGCTTGTGAACGAAGATTTCAGTTGCTGAAAGATAAGTTGACTACGGCCCCAGTTCTGACTCTTCCTGAGGGACCGGATGGCTATGTCATTTATTGTGATGCTTCTGGTGTTGGGCTAGGTTGTGTATTGATGCAGCATGGCAGAGTTATAGCCTATGCCTCCCGGCAACTCAGAAAACATGAAAGAAATTATCCTACTCATGATCTGGAATTAGCAGCGGTAATTCATGCTTTGAAGATATGGAGGCATTATTTATATGGCGTACATGTTGATATTTACACGGATCACAAAAGTCTCCAATATATCTTTAAGCAGAAGGAGCTGAATTTACGACAGAGAAGGTGGCTAGAGTTGCTGAAGGATTATGATGTTGATATTCTATACCATCCGAGGAAAGCAAACGTTGTAGCAGATGCACTTAGCCATAAGTCTATGGGTAGTGTGACGGACGTACAACCCGAAAGGAAGGAAATGGTCCGTGAGATTCATCAGCTAGCTAGTCTTGGAGTCGTTTGGCCGATTACGGGAGATAGTGGGGTTTCTATTCGAGAAGTTCTGAATCCTCTATTATGGAAGAGGTAAAGTGACGCCGATACGAGGACACGTTGCGGTACGGTATAGGGATGCGGCCCTTCAAAAGGAGAAGACCCCATTCGAGATTACAGCTGACGGAGTGCTACGATATAGGGGCAGATTATATGTACCTGAGGTTGCAGGGCTACGGCAACAGGTTATGGGAGAGGCACACTATGCCCGTTATTCTGTTCATCCGGGGTCAACAAAGATGTATCATGACCTCAGATGTTTGTATTGGTGGGATGGCATGAAGAAGGACATAGCAGAGTTTGTTGCTCAGTGCTCGAATTGCCAACAGGTTAAGATCGAGCATCAGAAGCCTGGTGGACTATTACAGGAGATGGAGATCCCGACTTGGAAGTGGGAAGCAATTAATATGGACTTTGTTACAGGTTTACCCCGCACTCCACGGAAGTATGATTCCATATGGATTATTGTAGATAGGCTGACAAAATCAGCCCATTTTCTTCCTGTCAGGACTACATATTCAGCTAAGGATTATGCGAGGTTATATATCAAGGAGATAGTAAGACTTCACGGAGTTCCCATATTAGTAAGACTTCACGGAGTTCCCACATCTATTATCTCAGACAGAGGAGCTCAGTTTACAGCTAACTTCTGGAGATCATTCCAGAAGGGATTGGGGACACAGGTGAGTCTTAGTACAGCATTTCACCCTCAGACTGACGGACAGGCCGAGCGTACTATTCAGACGCTAGAAGATATGTTGCGGGCCTGTGTTATTGACTTCAGAGGTAGCTGGGATGATCATTTGCCACTTATCGAGTTTGCCTATAATAATAGCTACCATTCTAGTATCCAGATGGCACCGTACGAGGCTTTATATGGCAGGAAGTGCAGGTCACCTATTGGTTGGTTTGATGTTGGTGAGACTAAGTTAATCGGCCCAGATATGATTCGGCGAGATACTATTGATAAGGTAAAGCTTATTCGGGGAAAGGTTATTAGCACCCCGAGTCGACGAGAAGTCGTACGGATAATCGACGTCGACATTTGGAGTTCCAGATTGGTGATTGGGTATTCTTGAAGGTGTCACCCATGAAGGGTGTAATGAGATTTGGTAAGAGAGGAAAGCTTAGCCCGAGGTACATTGGGCCTTATCAGTTTATTCGTAGGGTAGGCAAGGTTGCCTACGAGTTGGACCTACCGTCTGATTTGGAAGCGGTACATCCAGTCTTTCACGTGTCGATGCTTCGCAAATGTATTGGTGACCCTTCTAGAGTTTTCCCCGTGGAGGATGTCCAGGTAACGGAGGAATTGTCTTACGAGGAGAACCCTGTAACTATACTAGATCGTCAAGTGAGAAAGTTGCGTACTAAAGATGTGGCTTCCGTTAAAGTATTGTGGCGAAATAATAACAGGGAAGAGATGACCTGGGAAGCCGAAGAGGAGATGAAGAATAAGTATCCTTACTTGTTCCCTATGCCTACAGGTAATCTAAACTCCTAAATTGATTATATTGATTGATAAATGAAGCCATATGTTGTAACAATGAAAGAGACTCCCCCGAAGTCTTTATAGGACCTTCCGAAGCTAGTTTAACATTTGAGGACGAATGTCCTAAAGGGGGGAAGGATGCTATATCTCGTATTTTTGTACATTGGGATATTTTAAGCTAATCGCGATAAGTTTAAGGATAAGACTATTTTGGGATATGAGATAGAGACTTTTAATCCCTGATTTTAATTAATACACAAATTGTTTATAAATTTTATTTGGTATAGAAATATTAATGGAGATTAGGGATTAATTAACCATGATTAGATTATTAAGAAGGTATTAGGGATTATTTTAATATTAAATTAGGCAATTAGTGGGCCGTGTGGACCCCACCATGGCATGGCCAAATTTGATTGGCCCATGCCTTGAGTGGGGCACGTGTCACTCATAGAGGCTGCATATATAATGCTTAATTGATGACTAATAGATCAGCCCTTGTTCATTTCTTCATCTTCAACTTTGTGAAATTTTAGAGATAGAGAGAGGGAGAGCACACGGCCATGGTTGACCATGGTGAGGTCCATATTTTGTGATCAAAAAATTATTTTTTCAAGATATTCCAACCCTTTGGAAGGTCAATAACGACGTGGAATTGATCCTAGGGGCAGCAAGATTGAATTAGTTGAAGTGATTAATTTCAGCCACATTAAGGAACCAAGTTGTTAAGGTAAGGTTTAACTTCTTTTACATGTTTTTAGGGGTGGTTTGGACTTGTTGTAACTTAGTAGTTATGAATTGAATCCATGGAATTATGTATGTTGATGTTGAAACCGTGTAGGGCTGTTTTAGTGGAAATTGGTGAATTAAATTTTAAGTAGCATTTTAGTTGTTGTTGTTATGGATTAAATGATGAGAGTGATGGGATTAAATGGTTAAAGTTGAAATTGAATTTGTTTTGTGGGCTGTTGTAAGGATTATTATGATATTAATGTAGTTTTCATGCCTATGAATCAGTGATTAGTTGTCGTGTGGTTGCTGTTATGTTTCACTAAATTAGATGAAAAGATTGTATGAAATAACATATACGAAGCGTATGTGGTTTGCTTGGTGTGTTCGTAGGTGTTCGTAAGATTTTCGGGCATCTTTATGTTGTTGGTTAGGGGCTGTTTTGGATATGTTGTTGTTCTTGTTGAGTTGGAAAATTAATTATGGTTAAGATTATACGTTGTGTTGTTATGTTGATTGGGCTGTTATAAGGTCATTTCGATGAAAATATTATGACTATGGATCATTAAGAATAGCTTGAATATGTCGTAGTCGTATGTGAATTACTATCGAATGTTGTAATACGGGGGCTGATTGTAATGTCATGCGGGCTGTTCGGGGTGTTCTCGAATCTTGTCTTGAATAGTCTCGATATAGTACTTGAACGTGTGGTTATTGATGTTGGCTTAGTTGTTATGTAGTTGGTTTGAAAATAAGGGAAACGTCGTCTAATTTTCTAGAAAGGAGTTACTAACGTTAGAATACGTTTTGAATCTCCCCGTAGCTTAACCGTAGTTCTTGATGTATTAATATAGGTTGAGACACTTTGGGCAGCGTATACGTATTGTGTCACGGATAAGCGTTAAAGGTATGTGAAGCTATCCCTTCTTTCTTTTGGCATGTCTTAGATATAAGTGATGTATGATATGAACTTTGGGGTAATTCTATTCATAAGTTCCGAGTGTGATTCGTGATCCTTATTCACTTTTTGATGTTAGAACTCATAAGGTAGTTAAGCTACTGCCTCTCATGTCACACCCCGACCTTCTTTGGGGTGTGATGGGCACCCGACCCTCCTCAGAGTCGAGCGAACCCTTAAACGTTCGCGTTACTAAAACCTGTCATTTCGAAAATTTTTAAGAAACATGAAACTTTTCAAACAATAATCATTATCCGAAAACGCATACTCTTTTAACATTTACAAACCATTCGCACTTCCCGACGCACTATCCACAAGACACCGTCGCAAAGTCTCTAACATATGCTAAAACCATGACCCGAACACTTTGACTCGGCAACACTCCGAACCGAGGGTGGAGCTCGCCAATCCCGCGGAAACAACTCCTAGCAAAGTCTTCTCTTCATCTGGGTGTACCTGCGTGGCATGAAAACGCAGCCCCCCGAAGAAGGAGGGTCAGTACGGGATATGTACTGAGTATGTAAAGCGATTACAAATAACAACCACTGCTCAATTTAGAAGAAAAGAAATCACAATCAAGCTCATTACCTGCAGCCCTCGCTGGAGGAAAATATAAATGTATACATGGGGTCCTAGAACAATCCTTAAGTAAATAATACAAATGAACACACATTCCTTAAGCAAAGGATGCAACCTAACCCGTGTGTCGCCTCCGACATACCAATGAAATAGTCCCTTCGGACGGCCGCTTCCGGCGCAATAATAATGATGGCCCCTTCGGGCGTTGCCGCTTCCGGCATAATGATAATGATGATAATAATAATAATAATAATAATAATAATAATAATAATAATAATAGTAATAATAGTAATAATAATAATAATAATCCCCTTTGGGTGTGCCGGTCCGGAACATACGTCTATCCTGGCCCCATCGGACATGCTGGCCCCGACGTAAAATGATGGCCCCCTTCGGGCATGCCGGTCCGACATACGTCTATCCTGGCCCCATCGGACATGCCGGCCCCGGCATCCTAGCCCCTTCGGGCATGCCACTCGTGACATACGGCTATCCTGGCCCCATCGGACATGCCACTCGTGACATACTACTAATCCTAGCCCCTTCGGGCATAATGATAATAATAATGAGATATCGCACCCCCTTCGGAGTGGTTTTGAAAAGTTTAAATAATAAAATCTCACACCCCCATCGGAGTGGTTTTGTACGCACCCCCTTCGGAGTGGTTTTGAAAAGTTTAAATAATAAAATATCACACTCCCTTCGGAGTGGTTGTGAAAGGTTTTATAAATTATCACTTAATGGAGTCATCTATGAAGTTTCAAGGCAATTCGATCACATTCCTGCAAGTTACGGACGTTTGAACATTTTCCAATAAAATATAAAGATTCTAGTTCAATCGCACTGAATGAATAGTGCCCAATTTCAGAATCGACTTTCGATGAGCAGAATAACCCCCGAGGCTCAAATTCAAGCCTAGTATACCTAGGACATGCCAAAAGAAGAAAAGGGGTAGCTTCACATACCTTACGGACGACTTATGCTCGCTTTATCTCCAATCCCGTCTCGCCTAGAATCCGCAAATGGTCACATTTACCAGCTTACTATTCATGAGACTTTAACTTTCAATCTTGGTTTAATACTTGTCTACCAAAATTCCGGAAGCACCTCCCCATAAATACGACACCGAGAATTAAACTCGGCTCGAACAATCAACAACAACCCAACAACAACATCAACAACACAATAAAACATACAACTAGTCTTCTTCTTAACATAATGCAATGGCTTCCTTCCAACTTCAAATTTTCAAACCAACACCATCATACTCATATTCATTGCTAATCAAAATCATTACGATGCCATTCGGAAGCATTTCATATCATTTCGCCATATACACACAAGATATACAAAATATACAAACTTTCTACCAAGGCCATAATTCATCCAACACTTCTAGTTTCCAACATAATTATTCACAACATATTTTTATCCCTCAATCTCACTTACAACAATCACCATTTACAACTTACAACTTCATTTTCCTCAATTACATAATCTATAATGAAATCACATATTTTCCGCCAACAACTTAACAACGAATTTCCTTATGCCAATTTGAACCATTTACTTTCCATTATCATCACAAGACTCCAACAACACAATTAACATACTAAATAATTTGATTCATAACCTCCCCTCCATCTAATACATACGGCCCACACACACACAAACCCCACGGCTAACATCATGCATGCAAGGCTACAATCTCTCCAAAATCATTCAACATCCACAACAATAACAACCAAACACTAGATAAAATAGTTAAAACATAATTTCTACACACACTTAAGCATACACGGCCACACCTCTATAGTCTTGTTCTTAATGAATTTCATTTATTTTCATATTCTACAACATCCACAACCATCCACAACATATAAGGAAGGATGAATTCTTACCTTGTTCCTTCATTCCTTCACTTAGCTAGAATTCACAACTTGCATGGATATGTGTTTTCTTGCTTCAACAACCACTCTACTTTGTTTAGGACCCTTCAATATGGTGTTTGAATGGAAGAGAATAATTTCCTTAATGAAAAATCTCCAAAGTTCCTTTGCTCTTGCCATGGCCGAATGGCCTAGTGGCTTCTCTCCTTCTTTCTCTTGTTATTCCTTTCTTGAAATTTCTAGAGAAACTAATGGAATAAGATGACTTGGTCAACTTTTATATAGTATAAATTAAATCCCACATGGGCTTGACCCATGTCCATGGCCGGTTGGGCCTTCTCCATTTAAAAAAAAAATTCCAAGCCCACATATTTTTTTCAAGACGAGTTGTAGTTCATTAAACGATTTTCCAACTTCCAAATTTACCCTTCGCCTTCCTTTATATTTCTACGAGGCGTATTGCGAATTTCCCTTTATGCCCTTGACCTTTCTTAATAATTCCGCTTCTAAATTCTTCATGGGCCATCCACATGCTTAACAAAATAAAAATATGGCCTTACTTGTCGTCCTCCCGCGATTGTCTCGAATTATCCAATTGCTCAAAATGCGGGATATAACATCCTTCCCTTTAGAACATTCGTCCTCGAATGTTCGACTAGGCATACAGGGTCTCATAAGCACCTTGGGGGAGCTCCCTTTTTATAGCTATTGCTGTCCTTCATACCATCCCTTAGGCCATCCAATGCCATTCTCTTGTCATACTCTTACATCTCTCTTAGACTACTCCCATTTCTTATTCGCTCCTTACGTCTGAATTTATAAAATTTTCAGAAAACTTCCCAGGGGGTCACCCATCCTGGAATTGCTCCCACGCCAGCACGCTTAACTTCGAAACTTTGACGGAATTTGCCTTAATGTCGATATAATCGCGTACGCTTTCTCATATGGCCTTTATTACATAATCTAGAGCCAGCCGCGCTTTACAAATTTCGAGGCGCGTTCGTAACACGTCCTTTCTCTTGCAATTACCGTTTTGCCCTTTTCGATTCTTAATGTTCACCTTCACTTCCATTCTTCCGATTTACATTTCAGCAATACTTCAATGCTCTTACCTCATCCAACATGCCTCGTCCGCACCGTTTTTTACCATCGTACTTTGTAACGGTTGATGTCATAGGTCGCTTTCTTTTATCGACGTCGTCCTTCAGCTGAAATAAAAAGTTAGTACAAGGGACTTCATACCCTATGACTGGGCTCTATCGCACGATCTTAGATATGAAAGAAGATCAACAATCCCTAGATGCCCCGTAGCCTCCTGTTTATAGATGTGGCGCGCAACACACCATAAACAAGACTCTACTGGACACGACTTTGCAGACAACCCCTAGGACAGACCTGCTCGATACCACTTTGTCACACCCCGACCTTATCGGGGTGTGATGGGCACCCGACCCTCCCCAGAGTCGAGCGAACCCTTAAACGTTCGCGTTACTAAAACCTGTCATTTCGAAATTTTTTAAGAAACATGAAACTTTTCAAACAATAATCATTATCTGAAAACGCATACTCTTTTAACATTTACAAACCATTCGCACTTCCCGACGCACTATCCACAAGACACTGTCTGCAAAGTCTCTAACATATGCTAAAACCATGACCCGAACACTTTGACTCGGCAACACTCCGAACGAGGTGGAGCTCGCCAATCCCGCGGAAACAACTCCTAGCAAAGTCTTCTCTTCATCCGGGTGTACGCGTGGCATGAAAACGCAGCCCCCGAAGAAGGAGGGTCGACGGATATGTACCGAGTATGTAAAGCGATTACAAATAACAACCATCGCTCAATTTAGAAGAAAAGAAATCACAATCAAGCTCATTACCCGCAGCCCCTCGCCGGGAGGAAAATATAAATGTATACATGGGGTCCTAGAACAATCCTTAAGTAAATAATACAAATGAACACACATTCCTTAAGCAAAGGATGCAACCTAACCCGTGTGTCGCCTCCGACATACCAATGAAATAGTTCCTTCGGACGGCCGCTTCCGGCGCAATAATAATGATGGCCCCTTCGGGCGTTGCCGCTTCCGGCATAATGATAATGATGATGATAATAATAATAATAATAATAATAATAATAATAATAATAATAATAATAATAGTAATAATAGTAATAATAATAATAATAATCCCCTTTGGGTGTGCCGGTCCGGAAGATACGTCTATCCCGGCCCCATCGGGACACGCCGGCCCCGACGTAAAATGATGGCCCCTTCGGGCATGCCGGTCCGACATACGTCTATCCCGGCCCCATCGGACATGCCGCCCCGCATCCTAGCCCTTCGGGCATGCCACTCGTGACATACGGCTATCCCGGCCCCATCGGACATGCCACTCGTGACATACTACTAATCCTAGCCCCTTCGGGCATAATGATAATAATAATGAGATATCGCACCCCTTCGGAGTGGTTTTGAAAAGTTTAAATAATAAAATCTCACACCCCCATCGGAGTGGTTTTGTACGCACCCCCTTCGGAGTGGTTTTGAAAAGTTTAAATAATAAAATATCACACTCCCTTCGGAGTGGTTGTGAAAGGTTTTATAAATTATCACTTAATGGAGTCATCTATGAAGTTTCAAGGCAATTCGATCACATTCCTGCAAGTTACGGACGTTTGAACATTTTCCAATAAAATATAAAGATTCTAGTTCAATCGCACCGAATGAATAGTGCCCAATTTCGAATCGACTTTCGATGAGCAAGTAATAACCCCGAGGCTCAAATTCAAGCCTAGTATACCTAGGACATGCCAAAAGAAGAAAAGGGGTAGCTTCACATACCTTACGGACGACTTATGCTCGCTTTATCTCCAATCCCGTCTCGCCTAGAATCTGCAAATGGTCACATTTACCAGTTACTATTCATGAGACTTTAACTTTCAATCTTGGTTTAATACTTGTCTACCAAAATTCCGGCAGCACCTCCCCTATAAATACGACACCCCGAGAATTAAACTCGGCTCGTAACAATCAACAACAACCCAACAACAACATCAACAACACAATAAAACATACAACTAGTCTTCTTCTTAACATAATGCAATGGCTTCCCTTCCAACTTCAAATTTTCAAACCAACACCATCATACTCATATTCATTGCTAATCAAAATCATTACGATGCCATTCGGAAGCATTTCATATCATTTCTGCCATATACACACAAGATATACAAAATATACAAACTTTCTACCAAGGCCATAATTCATCCAACACTTCTAGTTTCCAACATAATTATTCACAACATATTTTTATCCCTCAATCTCACTTACAACAATCACCATTTACAACTTACAACTTCATTTTCCTCAATTACATAATCTATAATGAAATCACATATTTTCCGCCAACAACTTAACAACGAATTTCCTTATGCCAATTTGAACCATTTACTTTCCATTATCATCACAAGACTCCAACAACACAATTAACATACTAAATAATTTGATTCATAACCTCCCTCCATCTAATACATACGGCCCACACACACACAAACCCCACGGCTAACATCATGCATGCAAGGCTACAATCTCTCCAAAATCATTCAACATCCACAACAATAACAACCAAACACTAGATAAAATAGTTAAAACATAATTTCTACACACACTTAAGCATACACGGCCACACCTCTATAGTCTTGTTCTTAATGAATTTCATTTATTTTCATATTCTACAACATCCACAACCATCCACAACATATAAGGAAGGATGAATTCTTACCTTGTTCCTTCATTCCTTCACTTAGCTAGAATTCACAACTTGCATGGATATGTGTTTTCTTGCTTCAACAACCACTCTACTTTGTTTAGGACCCTTCAATATGGTGTTTGAATGGAAGAGAATAATTTCCTTAATGAAAAATCTCCAAAGTTCCTTTGCTCTTGCCATGGCCGAATGGCCTAGTGGCTTTCTCTCCTTCTTTCTCTTGTTATTCCTTTCTTGAAATTTCTAGAGAAACTAATGGAATAAGATGACTTGGTCAACTTTTATATAGTATAAATTAAATCCCACATGGGCTTGACCCATGTCCATGGCCGGTTGGGCCTTCTCCATTTAAAAAAAATTCCAAGCCCACATATTTTTTTCAAGACGAGTTGTAGTTCATTAAACGATTTTCCAACTTCCAAATTTACCCTTCGCCTTCCTTTATATTTCTACGAGGCGTATTGCGAATTTCCCTTTATGCCCTTGACCTTTCTTAATAATTCCGCTTCTAAATTCTTCATGGGCCATCCACATGCTTAACAAAATAAAAATATGGCCTTACTTGTCGTCCTCCCGCGATTGTCTCGAATTATCCAATTGCTCAAAAATGCGGGATATAACATCTCAAGTCTTCTATATGTTGGATGGTAGTCGATGTGTATAAGCTTCTATTCTTAAAGACTCTACAATGACTAATATCCTTGACTTCCATAAGCTGTTTCGCATTATCTTGATACATGTCTATGATTCCTGAAGTTCTATTTGATATAGTTCATAGTGACATTCAAAGAGTATTGAACATGACTATCGCCCTGATACTCGAGTGTTAGTGGGTCTACTTGTCTATTGAGTCTCAAATGATGAGTTAGATGCATATGGTTACACTACTCTGCTCGTGCATACTGTTATTACATCTTTCACCGAGTCCCGGACCGAGTATGTATTCGTGCACAGTTTCACTGCATTATTCACTGAGTCCCTCACTAGAGGGCCGGATACGGTATATATATATGATGATATGATGATGTGATGATATGATGATGGCACCGAGCCCCATGATGGGTCGGGTGTGATATACATGTATATGACAGATTCACCGAGTCCATAATGGGCCTGATATGGTATATGATAGAGGCATGCATGATTTTATTTCATAAGGCACAGGTACAGTGATTCCTTGATTATCATACTTGCCTCCTGGAACCTCTACTTCAGTTATGATCTTTCTTATTGTATTTCATGCTTTATATACTCAGTATATATCTCGTGCGACCCCCTTTCTTCGGGGGCCGCATTTCATGCCGCGGTACGTACACTCACTTTGGTGATCCGCCAGCTTAGGACTCCTATTCAGCTGTCTTGGAGTGCTCCATTGTCCCGGAGCCTAGACTTTTGGTACAGATCCTTTTGATGTATATCTATGTTTATCCAGGGGTACGACGGGGCCCTGTCCCGTCATATATTACTGTTGATACTCTTAGAGGTCTGTAGACATATGTGTGGGTTGTATATAGATGTTGATCAGCTGTGTTAGTGTGACTTATATTTGGGACGTTCCCATTCGTAGTGGCAGCCTTGTCGGCTTGCGTATATATATGTATTTTGGGATGTTGTATGTAGTGGCTACCTTGTTGGCTTGCGTATATACGGTTGGGACGTTCCCACTCGCTATGACAGCCTTGTCTGCTTGTGTACTGTGTTATCTTTTAACAATTGTGACTCCTCAGGAGACAGGTTATCTTAATATATATGTGATAGCCCTGAGACGACGTTTTGTGTTTACATAAGTCTTTATATTACGTTTAGCTTTGGGGTTGATTATAGCTAACAGGTACGTATACGAGTGTCCAGCTCGGGCACTAGTCACGGCCTACAGGGTTGGGTCGTGACACTTATAGTAGAAGAACTTCACCTTACTCAACTCCTTCCAAGACCAAGTTCATCACAACATTGATTAGAAGCAAGGATAATCATCTTCCATGGATTATCTTGAAGTTTTTGATGTTTGATCTTCTCTTTTGATGGTGTGGAAGGATTTAGAGTGTTGTAGAACCTTCAAGAAGTCTCAAGAACTCTCTTATAAAGTGGAGAGATAAGTGTGGGAGGTGGATATGAAAAATGGGGTCCTTTGGGGTTTAAAAAGGTTGGAAACCGCCTCACCGCTCCGTGTTGCGGAGAGTATACGGCACCACATACTCAGTATGCGGACGCATAATCCCTCCACAACATGAGGGTGAGGTTGGGCAATGAGCCCAGCCAATATGAAGTGTTAGTGGCCAGTTTAGGGCACAACAAACTCAGTTTGCGGCCGTATACTGGTCCACAAACTCCAATTTTCGCGAAAATGCGTTCTTTTCGATTCGTTTGACCTCCAATCCTTATGCAACCTTCGTGGCCCTTGTATAAAACTTCATTAACCATATAAGGAGCCCTATAACTCCCCCAGAAGGTAATGCCAAGCAATGTATAACTCAAATGACATGAAATCCTCCCACAACATGGTACAAATCCGAACGTTCAATGTACTTACTTCCGCCGTTTCATTTAACTCTGAAACCTCAAGGTACATACTTAGAATTATTAGATACCCTCCTTAACCTTGTAAGGGCTTCATATCCACTTTAGGTTTGCGTTAGTCTACTTATAATGCAAATGACGCGAAATTTCCAAGGTGTAACAAATATCCAATTAAACACTAGGTGATCAAAACCCATTAACTAATTCTAAATTAACTCAAAGATTCATCCAATTTCGAAATTCAAGAAAAACCCCTAATTTTGGGTATAAACCCTAACTCTTAAATTCTAGAATCCAACACTAATAATGGAAGATATATGATTAACGACCTTAGATACAACATAATCTAGCATAAACCCAACCAACAAATCGTGATTTAGAAGCATAGATAAAATAACCATTAAACCCACTTTAATCTTCCATTACTAATGAACTAATAAGGAAAAAAGAATTCTAAGATGATTAGGGATTTTGAAATAGAAAAGGGATTAGAAGGACTTAACACCAAGAATCTTCTCCAAGAATCCTCTAGAATTATTCTCAAGAGCTCAATTTTCAGAATGGAAATACATGAGGGACTTAAGGCATTTAACACTTCATTTAATGAAAATAACGGGCTCTATACCGATACAGCGGCATCGGGACCGCTACGACGGCAACGCCCCGATGTCCACTCAGACCGTTGGGACGGTCAGGCCACCAAGAACTTGGCCGCCCCAGCGACCATGTCACGATCTATTTTGCCTTAGCCGTACAAGCATTTACCTTTCCACCTCGCTAAGCGAACCCTCAGGTCTGCAAGCCACGAAATACCTCTACCACGTCTTCGAGTCACCGCGAAACTAGTAGGACACATAATCAACCCCATGGGTCTCCACAATCCCCATCTGGTGCAGCAACTCATGAATATCAAGAATAAACTCATAAGCATCCTCAGACGAAGTACCAGAAAACCTCGGCGGCTCTAACTTCCTGAATCTCCCAACAAGGTGTTACACCTCGCATTTTTGCACATTTGGATAGTCCGAGATAATGGTGAGAAGTAAGGACGAGGCTATGTTCTAAAATTATTTTAATGCATTAGTAGGTTATGAACATTATTTATGGACGTTGGTAGTATGGAAATAATGAGAAAGGTTAAGGGTAAAAAGGAAAATTCGGAAAAGGGTTCATGGAAAATATTGCGGAGGACTAAGGGTAAAATGGGAATTTTACAAAGTTCCGGAAAAATTCATGAAGAGGCCATGTTGGCCGTGTACTATTGCCCTTATTTTAATCAATGAGGGGCTAAGTGTAGATTATAAAAAAATGCATGGGCCAAAGCTTGTCTTGGAAGACAAGTGGTCATCTTTGACCACTTTGGAGAATTCAAGAAAAAGAAAAGAAAAATCAAGAAAAAGAGGAAAACTCTAGAGAAATAAAGAAAGGGGATCATGTGTCCATATTCTTAGCTTGAGGGACCAAATTGTAAATATGGAAAGAATGTGGAAGACAAGTATATATAGGAGGTCATCTTTTAATTCAAGAAAGAAAGAACAAAAAAAAAAGAAGAGAAGATGAGAGAATATAGGGGGTTCGGCCATAGCTCCAAATTTGGCCATGGAAAATTGATGAAGAAAAATTATTTTCTCCTAGTCTTCCTACCTAATGGAAGGTCCTCTACAACATGGAATGGTTGTTAGAGCAAGAAAATCATTCATTCTTGCAAGTGGAAATTCTAGCCAAGGTGAAGAAGCAAGTGGAAGAAGGTAAGAACTAATCTTTCTTTATGTATTATGGATGGTTGAGCATGTTGTAGTATGTGGGGATGCATGGAATTCATGAAATACATAGGTGTTTTGGGTTGGCCGAATGCATGGGTTATGGTGTAGAAAAGATGAAATGATTTCTATTTAGTAGTTTGATTGTTATGTTGTGAATTCCATAATGTAAAATGGGTGAAAAATCATGAAAATATGGAAATTGTGGAAGTGGCCGTGAATGCTTGGTGTTGGCCGTGTGCATGCGTGTTGTTGCATGTAAGGATGATAAACTAATTTTATGAAGCATGTTGGTTGTTGTAATGTATAGAAACGGATGAAAATTTATGGGAATATACATGTTGTGGTTGTAGCGAAAATAGGGATGATGTTGTGAGATGTGACAAATTGAATTTATGTAGCATTTTGATTGTTGTTGGGTTGTGGATTTTATGTTGTTAATAAAAGCTTAATGATCTTAGAAAAATTATGGTAGTTGGAGGCTTGTGGTTGAAGTTTATATAAATTGAATATTATGTTTTTATATGAATGAAAGACAATGATATTAGTAAGGTGTTGTTGGAATATGTATTATAAGATTATTATTGGTTTCATTGGAGTTGGAAGGTTTTGAAGGAAGAAGTATATTCATTGAGTTATTATAACGTAGCTTGGATTGAATACGGAAATTGTTAGCATGGTTGTTGACTTTATGTTGATGGTTTGGCCGGGTTGTATTCCCGGGATTGTTGTTGGTTGAAATTGGCCAAGTTGAACTTGGTGGTATGGTGTATTTACAGGGGAAATGCTGCCGGAATTTCGGTAGCCAAGTGTCATTTTAAGAATCCCCTCGAATGCGCTAATCAATGCTTGGTAAACATGACCAAATTGTAGATTTTGACGGATTTGCAACTTGAATTTGGAGTAGCAGAAGGAGCGGAAAGAGGTATGTAAGACTTCACTTACCTTCTTGGGCATGTCTTAGACGTAGTAGGTTTGAATACGGGCCTCGGAGACAATTCCTTTCCTAGGAATCCGAGACTGAAATTAGTTACTATTCATTCAGTAAGATTGAAGTAAATGTTCATGAATGGTTAAAAGAAAGGTCCAAACACTTAGAACTTGCATGATTAGGACCCGATTACCCCAAAACTTCCATAAGTATTGTCATGAAACGTATTATACGTAAATTGTGTACGCCACCTCATTTGATCCGAGGTGGGCCCACTATTCGAATTCCCTCCTATTGTCCCACTAGGCTTATTTCCGCACTATAGTCGGTGAAGGTTCTTGGTTATCATTCCGACCATAAAATAATAGTTGTTTTAACTAAACCCTTGACCCCAAGACATGATTTTCCCTTACTAAAAGTTTACAAATGTTCTTTTAAAACAAAATCCCTTTTTCTTCAAAGACCAAGTTTCACAATATTGAAAGTCCTAGTGGCTAAAACGACGACTATGATTCTAGGATGATAAAGATAATGCTAGCTATGAGAAGAAGTCTATGATGAGAATGCCAAGGATATGGTCCTATCACGAATATGACGATATGAAATGTTAAGCTATTTTTGAATAATGACTATTTTCAAAGGTTTTAAAATAAACAAAATGATGCCTTATGATTCCGTATATGTTATTCCATGAAGTTACTCTCCATTGATAGTCTCGCCTTAAAATACTTGTTCCTCCAAGGTGAGACAAAGCGACCACGGTTATTCCATAATGCAAATCGGAGGTTTCCGACCTTACGTCACTCCGATAAAGTTATAGCTTTTGATTGGGCTCCAATGCACGCCGATAATGGATGTAATACCGGCCTAGAAGGGCCGGGCACGACCGCCACTACGATAGGCGTGGTGGTGCATATAATTTAACCGGCCTAGAGAGCGGGACGACCGCCACTACGGCAGGCGTAGTGGACTGCAAATAACTATACCGGCCTAGAGGGCCGGGCACGACCACCACTAGTGGGCGGCACGATATAATTACCCCGGACGCGGGAGGCCCGGACGCGGGCTAATAATATTATGTAATGCAGGCAGGTTATGGATGTATGTGTTAAGGTAAAAGTGAGCGTGCATAATTTCGCCTCGAGAGGCGAGCAGATACAGTCAGACTCCTTTCCTCTTATTTCCCATGTCTTCTTATTATATGCTGTCCATGTCCTGTCTATTTTATTATGTTATTATTCATGTCTTACATACTCAGTACATTGCTCGTACTGACCCCTCTTCTTCGGGGGCTGCGTTCATGCCGCGCAGGTACACCCAGACGGATAGAAGCCAGGATAGAAGATGCTCCAGCGAAGTCGGCAAACTCCATTTGTTCTGGAGTGTCGCCGAGTCAGCGTGCTATGCCAGGATGCCTTGTTTGAAGTTAGAGACTTTGCAGACAGAGTCGTGGGTTTCGGAAGTCGTTTGTATTATAACACTATATATATTTTATGTGATTTAAAAGAAATAAAAGAATGTTTTAGTAGTCTTATTATATGTCTTTGGATTTAGAGGTTCAAAAAAAAAAAAAAAATATTTAAGTACGTGGTAAGGGTCAGCGGGTTCGTTCGGCTCCGGTTACGGGGTCGGGTGCCCATCACACCCTGATCAAGATTAGGGTGTGACACAAGGTCTTGATCAGATGCAGTCATAACAATGCCCTCAATGGGCCTAATATCATCACCAGGAGCGGGAATCACATCAATGCGAGGAGCCAAAGCTGCGGCGGGATGTGTTACCTACATAGCTCCCTGACCAGGGGTCTGCGTCCCAACTCCAGTCTATGAAGCCCCGCCGGGAGTAGTAACACCAGCTGCCGCCTGCTAGGCATCAAGATGAAGTAAGACTCTGGCCATAGTGTCATGCTTGGCCTGATCGGAAGTAACCTCAGGCTACGTCCGTGCTGGGGCAACTCCATCCACTGTCGCCTGGCCTCGATTTGGCTGATACTCGGGCTCGAGAGACGGAGACCTCTCTCGCCGCTGTCCTATCGCAGGAGCCCTGCCCCTGGCTGGGGCAGCCCCGCGGCCTCTCTCTCTGCCACGGCATCTGGCTGTCGCTCTCCTTCGGGTGCTAGCCGTATCTGCAAGCTCTGGCACTTGACCTTGGGCCATAGTAGCTCGAGTCCTCACCATCGGTGAGAGAAGAGATAAGAGTTAGATACTAATTGGAATAAAGTAGCACGAAAGAATGAAAGACGGTGAGATTTGCTAAATGTCCTATAGCCTCTCGCAGATAAGTATGGAGCTCATCATTCCGATCCACGAGACTCTACTAGACACGCTCTTGTATTATAAAACGAGTAACCCAAGGCTCTGACACCAACTTGTCACGACCTATTTTACCTAAGCCATGTGGGCACTTACCTTCCCACCTCGATAAGAGAACCCTCAACTCAATAATAAATAAAGTCACAAATACATAATCAATCAAGCGGAAAAGAATTGGTACGTAAGTCTTACGATAGATATATATAGTAAAGATAGTGCAAGTCAGTACAAGACAATGGTACTGGCAGGCATCATCGGCTGACTAAGCATATCTAACACAATTCAGATAATAAACCAAGATAGGCAATTAAACTACCAAGTATAAATCAAACATAATAAAAGCCAAGTATGCGTCAACGCCTAAGTAGAGCATCTAATCCAAAGTATCCCAAATCTCAATAGATCAAGTCCGAATACAACATCACAAGTACAACATCAAACCTTCTCCAAACAACCGTGATGTGATGCAATGCAATAATGTATGGATGCAATGCAATGCCATGCAAAGGCTATGTACACAAGTACTCCGGACGGAAATATCGACATCTCGGTAGCACAACCCAGGTGACTCGCGAAGTCTAAGTGCGACCCGTCCCGAATCTTTACCCAACAGGCAGATGGGACCTAGATCTTTGCCCATGGGGGGTTCTCACCGGCACCACCCTGGGGGACCCGCGGAGTCCATGCACTCACTCAATCCATGATTTCGAAAAAAACATCGGATATCGAACTTTCACGCCACTCAAGTAAAAATTGGGTCCAGCTCATCACAGTGTTTCATCAAGTATCATTAGTATCTCAACAGTGTATCATGAAGAATGAGGGTGCATGCAATACATGCATCATCATTAATAATCAAGCTCAATATCACAAGTACCAACAACTGGGTATGCCAACAGTATATCCGAAACACAAGTACCAACAGTAGGTACGCCAACAGTATATCAGAGTCACAAGTAATAATAGTGGATATGCCAATAATATCATAATCAAGATGGTAAAACAGAATCCAATATCTACCAACAACTCATGCCATCAAGCCAACAAAATAGAACAATCAAATCACAACACAACGGGGTGGCTAGCCCCAAACACACAACAAGGCCCAACCTAAGGCAATATCCAACCCAACTTCATACCCGAAGATTCACATGCTGTCTCCGACAATATAATCTAAATATGTGCTTCGCTATACGAAGTCTCACCAAGGGTAAGCCATAACCTACCTGGATGGTCGAACCGCAAACACCAACAACTCACTCCTTTGCCTTACCTTTTCGCTAAGCCTTAAAACCAAAGTAGTTTAAGCATATTCGAAATCTAGATTAGAAATCATGAAGAATGATACTAATATCACTATCATTCAACTTTAGGTACAATCCAAACATAGAAATTGAGAAAACGGGGCCCACAAGGGCAAAACGAGAAATTCAGAAGAAAAATATCTAATTAAGCACTAGGGATCATAACCCAACAACTAATTGCTGATTTAACTCAAAGATAGGCCTAATTTCTGATTTCAAGAAAAACCCCCAAAATTGGGTATTAACCCTAGCTCTTTGATTCAAGAATTCAACTTTAATAATGTAAGATATATGATTAACAAACTTAGATTCATCAAAATCTAGCATAAACCCCATCAATTTCATCATTAATAAGCCTAGAGAAAATGTTCATCAAAACCCACTTTCATCTTCCATTACTAAGGGATTATTAAAGGAAAGGGGAAATCGATGATGATTAGGATTAATGGAATAGTAAAGGGATTAGCAAGATTTACCTCCAAGAGTTTTCTCCAAATATCTCCAAGAACAGTCCCCAAAGCTCTAATTTCGAAATGGTAATAAATGATAGACTAAGGGCTTATTTAAAACACATTTAATGAAATAACATGCCCGTTACAGCCACGACGGTACTGGGGCCGCAACGGCAGTGCCGCTACAGCGCCCAACAGACCGCCATGGTAGTCTGGGCTAGCATCACCTGGCCGCCCCATCGGTCAACCAGTCGGAACAGCGGCGTCGCTGGGACGGCACAGGTGCCACCAATGCGGACATCAGATACCAGAAATCCCTCAATTTTCCTAAGTCTCAATTGAAAACCCGAACCATCCCTAAGGCCATCTGCTCACAAACCACATACACAGACCCATAAAAAAAATACACTACGAAGGCCCTCATGGCCTCGGAATTCCCAATGGAGGTCTCGCTGACCGAGTCAACCCCCAATACCTTATTTCCATTTTCCCAACCCAACTGCCAAATGCATCTGAGTGCATTGGGAACCGAACCAGATATACACACAAGTCATAAACGGCCATTCGGACCTCTCGAAATCAATGAATTTCCGAAAAAGGTCCGTTTACCCAAAAGTCAACTTTGGGTCAACTATTTTTCACTTTAAGCCCATATTTCACAAAAAGTTTCTCGAGTCTGATCTAGACACCTCGGGAAGCGTATCAATCGACCTTTCGGATCAAATGTGAGCTAATTAATGCTCAGGAAAGGGCAAAAATGCCGGAAGGACTATAATGACCAAACAGGTCATTACAGACCATCCCACCACTTTGGCAAGTGCCGGGGCCCGCATCGGTGCCGCCCTCGACGAACAATGAAGCGACAGAAATCCCCAAAAATTATCTCAATCTCAACCCATATCCCGACAAACCTTCAAGGCCATCTGCTTAAAAACTATATACATAAATGCACCCTTGGCCTCGAAATTCCTAACGGAGGTCTCGTTGACCGAGTCAACCCCCGATACCTCAATTTCGACTTCCCAACCCAAATACCAAAATGCATCCGAGTGCATTGGGAACCGAACCAAATATACATAGAAGTTCTAAACGACAATCCGGACCTCTCAGAGTCGGCGAATTTTCGAAAATGGTCCGTTCACCCAAAGTCAACTTTGAGTCAACTCTTTTTCGCTTTAAGCCTAAATTACATAAAAAGTCACTCGAATCAAATCTAGACACCTCGAGAAGCATGTCAACGGCTCTCTCGGGTAAAAAAATGAGATAATCAAGCTCAAAAAGGGGCAACAGTGCGGGAAAGACTATAACAACCAAACGGGTCATTACATCAGATACCAATTAAATCATCGCTCGTCCTCGAGCGAAGAAAGGAAAAAAGCGGGGAAGTACCTGAATCAGCGAACAACTGGAGATATCGGCTACACATGTCGGACTTAGTCTCCCAAGTAGCCTCCTCAATAGGACAGTGCTTCCATTGCACCTTCACAGAAGCAATCTCATTCGACCTTTACGTTCGAACCTGCCTATCCAAGTTCGCAATAGGTTCCTCCTTATAGGTCAAATTCTGATCAAGAAATATTGAATCCCAGTGAACAATGTAAGTACTGTCGGCATGGTAATTCTTCAGCATAGAAACATGAAAAATTGAATGAACTCCGCCAAGCCTGGCGTCAAGGCTAACTCATAAGCAACATCGCCCACACGGTCAACAATCTCAAATGGGCGAATATACCTAGGGCTCAATTTGCCCCTCTTCCCAAACCTCATAACACCCTTCATGGGTAAAATTTTCAATAGAACCTAGTCACCAACAACAAACTCTAAATCTCAGACCTTTTGATCCACATACATCTTCTGCCGACTCTGAGCTGCCAAAGCTTGGCCTGAATAACTCTCACTCTATCAAGGGAGTCTCTCAACAGATCTGTACCCTAAGGTCAAACCTCAAACCTCGAACCCATTAAACCAGCCAACCGGAGATCTACATCTCCTAACATATAAAGCCACAAAAGGCACCATGCCGATACTCGAATGATAACGTTGTTGTACACAAACTCTTCCAAGGGTAAGTGCTGATCCCAACGAATGATATAGAAACCACCATAAGGGTACTTCTCCAACACAGAACTGTCACGTCCCAACAAGAGGGCTGCGACGGGCACCCGAAACTAACCTACCAAGTACCTTCTAACATCCATCTCATAATCATATCTAAGTGGGCCACATGGCTAACTCACAATTATCATAAACTGAAAGAGGCATGAGGTCAATTAACATATACAAGTCTATATAAACATCATCAACTATGCCCATATGTACGAGCGGACAAGGCTGCCAAAAATGATATTTAAAATATGAACCGGTGAGGTTATAGGACATCTAACCATATATTGTCTATGAGCCTCTACATAGAGTGCATAACATCATAAAGACGGGACAGGACCCTGCCATGCCCATATATACACAAAAGAATAGTACCAGCTGAACTGTCGCTCCGGAACAAATGGAGCACTCCTCAGCAATCACAGATGAACAAGCCTAGGGGTCTGATCCATCCCCCTTCCTACTTGCGGGCATGAACGCAACATCCATAAATAAAAGGACGTCAGTACAAATAATGTACTGAGTATGTAAGGCATAGGTAACAACATAATGAAAATATGAAAGAAACATGAGATAGGAGAGATAACCTGTACATCTGATTGCCTCTTACGGTGAATATCATGTATGCTTAGCTTTAAAAAAAACATTTTCATACATACATATATAATATAAGAGTTAGTGTTGCGGAACGTGCAACCCAATCAATATATCATATCATTCCGCATCCGGGGTATCCCTCGTCTGGGTAACATCATAACGTACCCACTGCAGTGGTGTGCACAATAGGTTCCGTACCCAGCCGACTATAGTGCGGCTCGGTGTGAGAAAATAGCTACATATATATAAAGCATGCATGAGACCCCAAATGAAAGCTATAAATCTATCGGTGTGACGTAAGCTCGATAACCTCCGATGTGTCATTATGGAGCCATCATCATCGCTATATCTCACCTTGAAGGAACAACTATCATAAGATGAGATAAAAAATAATGCACAAGATCCATAGTCATTCAACAAGCTCAATAATATCATGAGAACATCAAGACCTATAAGCTATGGTATCTTTATAGATAGAATCATCTTCATGGAGAACATTTACCAACAATACCATAAGAATCTTGGGAATCATAAACTTCTAGCATTATAGGACATTATGGATATCATGTGTAGGTTCACAACAAAAGAGTCATGCCTTAAGAAAGAAAGGGTTAGCCTTAACATACCTTTACGTCTCCTTAACTACCTAACGTTATCCTCCCAAGCTCACAAATCTACATTCAAGATAATTCATACTAGAGTTAAGTCTTGAAAATATTCATAAGTTCAAATTAGGGCAACTAGTGAGCCAGTGGAATTTGGGCAGCACTTCCCCTATTTTATCTACTTCCACCAAATTCCAAATTAACTCCCAAACAATAATAAAAACATCAACAATGCCATGATCAAGAGATTTTATTCAAATTATATCCAATACAAACCTAAAACCTCTTCTCATAATCAATTTATAACAACAACTTCAACATAACCCCTTTTACACTTGTATACAACACTTCCTCATCATCATTATTATCCCTCCTAACAAAATTATACTCAAACCATGCTAATAATTATAGCTCAAATTAATTTACAACCCCAAAATATCATCAAATTCATAGCTGAACTTTTCCTCCAATTTCTCCTCCCCAAATCTTAGCATAATTACCAAATAAACTCCTAAGCATGAAACTAAGATGAAATCTTACCTCAAAATTCTAGAACACTTCAACTTCCCAAGTCACTTCACCTTAGAATTACCCTTCAAAGCTTTTAGAAGAAGAAGGATCAAATTTGAATCTCCCTTTGTAGCCCTAAGAGCTTTGATCTTCACTTTGATCCTTTATTTTGGCTTGGAAATGTGTTGGGATATGTTTGGAGAAGTTTATAGAGCTCTCTTGAACTTGGGAGTGTGTTTAGAATGACTAAAATGAAGAGGGGTCGTCGTACTTAAATTCTAGAAATTTTCACCAACTTAAATTATACGGTTCGTATAACTTGGACGTATAATATTATGTGGCCAACTTACTGGACGTATAATATTATACGGACAACTTACTGGCCGTATAACATTATACGGTCCGTATAATTCGGTCGTATAATGTGACCATCATTTTTGCTTCTCTGTAAAATTTGATATATTTTTCATAATATTACACGGCCAATTTTCTGGCCGTATATTATTATAGGGTCCGTATAATATGGCCGTACAATACCATCTGAAATTTTTACTTTTCTGCTAAATTTTTGTGTTCTTACGGTCCATATTTCAAAATATGAATCATATCCCACTTATACGACCCATACACCATAGTATCCAAAAGCAAGTTTTGACGAACCTTCCCGCTTCGATTCACTGATAAACACAAGTTAAACATGTCCAACTTTATATGTCCTTGAAATAAATCCCGGTGTCCAAAACTAAGACACCAACGTACTATAAATCTCGATGTACAAAACCGCAAGGTGTAACAAGAACCCTAGCGCATTTTGAATCGATAAAATACTCTGATTGCATTAAATCCTTCTCCCACATCTTATAAAGCCGTTACTCGCATCGTGATATCTTAGAATCATATGAACACACATACCAAAATTCTGAACTTATAAGTTACTCTCTCGTAAAGAATGCTTGATTCATCTGCGATCTCTACGCAATTCTATCAAAACTGATCGTACCAGCAGCCAACTTGGCCAGTTCCAAATCTTTTTGAACCTTCAAATCACAATACAGGAACCATACCACTGAATATCTCGTCGAGCAAACAACTGATCACTATAGAGACCTCTCGCACAATAGTCCCTCCTCAAATCTGTACTAGGCTCATTGCATACTCTTATTCTGTCCCGAATAACTGTTCTCAGAAAGTATCATCAAATCCACTAGAAAACTCTTACAAAGCTCGATAAATATGTCATACCCCAAATCTGAGCCGAAACGCTTCGAGTCCTTAGATATCTTCCTGGAGGTGTAATCATAGACCTTTAAGCTTAACTCGAACCACGCTGACCCTGAATGAATGCACAACTCTTGAATATCACCAATAGATATTAAAATCGACTCCGAATTTTGAAACCAATCACAGCCATACCACGCATAAAAGTCCTGTCTATCATTTTTGACTCCACAAATTGAGTCCTATCCAAGTTACCAACTTAGTTCCCAAGAGCAATACCTTATGATTTCAATCTTCTTATTTGCAACGGTTCGCTTTTTACGTGACAATTAAGTCATAAAAGGCTACTAAGAACTCGTTGGTGCTCTTTCAAACTTTGTTTTGAAAAGAGTCACCACCTAATTTTTAGAAAATTAGAAAAATCGATTTTGAAGGGTTTATTCAAATACCGTGAAAAAAACCTTCGTAATCCAGAGTTCTAAGTAAGGATTCTGATGATTCCCTGGGGAAGGTGTTAGGTACCCCAGTATTAAGGATCCATACTATACAGTTGGCCTTCGAATTCCAACGTACGAGTATTTGCCTGAACTATGTATTTTGTGTTTATTCTTGCATTTAAAGAAACTGGCATTTTTTGTAAATTGCATATCATTTTGGAAAGAATCTAAATATGTTCCCCTTATATACAGGGTATCGTAGTTTTCGGATTTACAATATCCTTGTATAAATAGTCTCCTTTTATATATAAGGAGTATATTTCATTTCATAAATGAAGAGAAAGGAGAGGTTTTTGATTTTATAGCGTTAAGTTTATGTCATACTCATACTTTGGCTCATGTCAATCCATTTTGGTATGTTCAGTCTTATTCAGAACTTTATATTTGGTTTTTTATGTTATTAAACAGCATTTTTATGTGTCCAAAGGAGTATATCTTGGATGTATATACTCATCTTTTGGCCTTTTCTTGGCCCAAAATTTGTAAATATGAAGAAAAAAGCTTGATTTCAGTTTTAATTTTCAGAAAAAGGGGTTGCATATATATTCCTTTTATCCAATTCTTGTCCTTCTTTGTTTTAAAAGGGCTTAAGTATGGAATTGATCCATTTTTTCATAGAATTTAAAATAATACAAAGGTGGCTTTTGATTAGGGATTACATGTGGACTGAGGCCCAAAATTTGCTTCAAGTAATTGTAAAAATCTCCTTTTGTACAAACTTTAGAAATACGAACTTGTTTAAAAGGGTTTGTAACTTTTTTAAGTTTCTAAAAATGCTTTTGTTGTCAATAATCGCTTAAAAACCCCAAGTCCTAAAAAAGAGTTTCATAAAATCTCATTTTTATACTTAGCCTCAAAAACCGTTGAATTTGCTCGGGGTTTTGGAAATTCATTGGGGACCTAAAGTCATCTAAACGGTATAAGCACCGTTGTCCTAAGACGGCTAATTCTAACCATAACGTTTTCCACAATAATATGAGTTTGATACAAATTACAAATAATCAAAAGCTTTGAACAAATAATGCAAATGAAATGAAATAGAATTAGACTAGGGGCATACCAAGCCCCTAGTTTAGCGATTTTACCCATGGTTGGGCCTTTTGCGCGTCTTGCTATTTGCTTTGCCTTCGCGGACTCAATTATTGAATTAATTTCCTATTGGGCCTTTGGCCCAATAGATAGGCTTTGACTGGACCCGAGTGACCATGCGAGTGAGGAGAGGGGGGGGGGGGCGAAGAAAGGGACCCAGTTAGGTTATAAACACTGAACTTATCACTAAAATAATAAAACTATACATAATATAAAAACTTGAAAAGTACTCATATTATTCTATACTTACCCCGTTTCTCCTTGAGTGGATTTGCCTTGATTGGAGATTTCGCAATGGCATGGGGACTAAGTCCTTGTCTTATATTCCTAATGCGGGGCTTCTAAGAACCACAGGCATGGCTAACACCAAGAAGGCCTGGACGACCCCGAACTACTATAGTTTATCTTCAACCAGTGCATCCCAAGCAAGAGGAAAAAGGAGTATCGAACTTGGGAGTGGCAACAGATTTCAAACATAGCAACTAACAACACCTAAGTGAAACAAGATAATCAGCAAGTACAGAAGTAGTGAGGGGGAAACTCAGTTTCATGACTAAAGATAATGTACGCAACTGTTTTAGAGGAAACACAGGCAATTGTTAGTCAAGACATGGACTTGCTAAGACAATCATGGTAACAGAAGGGATAAGCTGGGACAATTCAGACTTATCAAACCAAATACAGGAGGGTTTATGGTCAAATACAAGAGGGTCCCTTTCCAGACAATCACTTAGCCCATGGACTCCTCATAAAATAAAATAAAAGGTTCCAAATGCCCATGTTCAGGCAGCCTAACCTATCCATTTATTAAGGTTCTAGTCACTTCTAGAGGAAACAAGGCCTAGTTACACTAATTCAAGTGATGGCATTCACCCTATCTTAACTAAGCTCAAGATTGCACCAATCAAGTCCAAAACAAGCACAATATTTTCAGAAAAAAGGGACCTGGGAAGACCTCACAGACAGCCAAGGCTCATGGCCATGTTTAGGACTTTCAGAGTACACATTCAAAACTGGCATCCTTTAAAACTACTCCTCTTTATTAACTTGAACACACCACAAGCTGGTACATAAAGCAAGGCTATTGGTTAATAGACAAGTGAGCTTTGAAAATCTTTGTTAAAGAGAGGGAAATCCCAATGGACAAGTCATATAGACACTCAACCAAACAGCCTTACAACAGTTTTGGTTCCTAAAAGTATTCCTTTACCATATTTTAGACCAATCCAAGGCTTTTCCAAAGAACAGAAGGGGGGGAAGAGAAAAGCAAGAGATGGATTTAAAGCATGATCACAGTTTTGACAAACAAGGAAACCAAACATCACATAAAGGACAATTCTAAACCAATAAACCAAGTGGCAAGTCTCAGACATTAGTCATGGATGAACAAGTTAGGAAAAATGGATAGAGACACATGGCCAGCAATGAAAGTAAAATAGCACATAACATACTTGAACCTTAGTCTGTTCATAAGTGAACTTATGCCCATGTAATACACTCACCAGCCCCCATTTTCCCTTACACACAACTAACTTTAAACAATCAGACTCAATGCAAGTAGATCCCTTAGATAAAGGAAGCAAACTTAGAGGTCATACATAGACACACATTTAGGAGACGTGGCAGAAATCTCACATTACCTAAACCTTCCAACATTAACAGCAATGTATTTAATGTTAGATATATCCTCCCCTCCCTATTAGACATAGTTATACTGTTCTAAACCACCTGTGGCCTTTGTGTGTCCCAAGGTCATGAAAAGGAGTTCTAAAAGAAAAAGATGGGGTCTCAGGGTAAGGAAAGGGGAAGCCGAATAGGGTAGGGTCATCACCTCCCTATCTCCTCCTCCTGAATCTCCCTTTCAGCAAAGGGATCCTGGGTTCCCCTAGTTATTACCTCTAGTTCATGCCCAAGCTCACCTTTACACTACCAAGACCTCTTTCCTCTCCTATATGCACTCCCCCTCATACCCCAGTGACACCACTAAGGGCCATGGGAAGATCTAGAACAACTTAACTCTACCATGCAGTTTCCACAATGAACCCATGGAACTAATGTCCAGATTTTAAAAGCCTTTGTTGCCAAATTCACTATCAACACTAGGAACAGACCTCTTATAAACACATAGCACACAATAACAAGCTGATTAATTCGTAAAGACTATTTCCAGATTATAAAAAATAAACCTTTGTTATCAAGTTCAAATGTGATATACTGGGAACAGGCCCACTC
Source organism: Lycium ferocissimum (assembly GCF_029784015.1). Taxonomy (NCBI): domain Eukaryota; kingdom Viridiplantae; phylum Streptophyta; class Magnoliopsida; order Solanales; family Solanaceae; genus Lycium; species Lycium ferocissimum. The sequence continues at coordinate 60,042 of NW_026726995.1, forward strand.
TGAACATATGACAAACTGCAAACAAGCTAGTGTTTCCTTACAACTTTAAACTGAAAACTCTGATCATAGAAAGGTCTTTGTTCTTAACTACACTATATTTCAAAAGAGAAGGGGAACATACTCCCCTTTTCTTAAGGGTCGGACTACTTAAAGGAAAAATCAACAGACTTCAAATACCATTATTTTAGCCCTATCAGCACTCTTCTTAAAGGGACTTGGCTCTTAACATCAAAGGGAAACTCAACAGTATCCAAGAAAAACCACGCAAAGACAAGCTAAGCAAGATTTATAATAAGGATCCCATTATCCTCCCTTCCTTTTATCCTTTATCCTTACCTATTGGTATAACTTGGAGGATAAGTCTTAAAAACAAAATAACATATTCCTTCACACAGACATGACTCATAAGCAACTTCTACACATAAGGGACCAAAGACTCACACACATACACACACTCCTAGCCAAACTACCAGTCTTTAAATCCTTCTTTTGTGCAATTTTTATCAGAATAGACCTATTTCATTGCTAGGTGAGAACAAACATGACAATCACCTCTTAACCAAACTGTTAGACTAGATGATTTGCCCACATTTTTTATCAAACATAGACCATCTTAGAACTGCTCTTGAAGCTAGTTTGTTTCAGCCACATCAGAAACCTTATAGAATCCAACACGTCACAACCACACACTCGACATGTTCTATTCAGAGGTAGTCTAATAAATTCCCACACTTATCACAAACAGGACAAACAGATAAGAAGCAGAGCTAAGTGAAGCACTTTGGTCAAGTTAAAACCCTCCCCCCAGGATCGCCTTTTAAGACCTTTGTTTCAATATACATTAATGTGACTCAAAATGCCAGTTTTAAACCAAACAAGTATAACTTAGGTGAGACAATTGGAATCAGGCCAAACAAGTTACCAAATGAAACAAGTAGAATTCCACAAAGAGCACACAGTGCACTTTTCACTATTTAGAATCAAAATACCATTAGATAGGACAGACATGATTAGGCTAGGCCTAGCACATGACAAACTTTAACTCCCAAACAAACAACATGTTTAAGAAAGACAAAGTGATGACCAGACTAGGTCCAATTCCTATTAGACTTTCAACCTTTCAAACAAGTACATGATCAGGTGAGACAACAATAACTAGACTAAAGTTCAACATAACAAGACTTTACTTTCCCAATTGAAACATAACTACATAAGATAAGCAATAATCATACTAGGTTCAAGATAACAAGACTTTACTTTCCAATGACACATAACCACATAAGACAAGCAGTAACTAGATTAGGTATAACAAAACTTTACTTTCTCATGACACATAACCACATAACATAAGCAATAATTAGATTAGGTTCAACATAACCAGACCTCAACTTTTAAAGACAGGCATATGATCAGGCAGGACAAACCATGATCAACCTAGGTTCAAGACTTCAACTCCCAACTAACACATAATCACATAAGACACATAGTACAAACAATGACCAGATCAGACACCTTACTTCAAACAGACCTCTTGACCGCCTCCTTAATTAACCTCCAGACCAAGACACACCTCCAAATGAACAATAATAAGACATAAGACAAATCAGTCATTCAAATAGCTTGTAATTTCAAACTAACCCTAATGAACCAGGCTTATCACATGGGACACATAGTACTAGAACACTTATGACTTTAACAGACCTATTTTGCCTCTGATCAAAACACAGGACTTACACCAAGCAACACATTAGTATAAACTACATCCCAGACCCTCACATAGAGCACTTAATGGTGTTTAGATAATCATGATAGAACGTAAAATACAGAAAAGGACATTCAAATTCGGATAAAACTTCCTCAAACTCAAAGCCATAGTCTAAGCCACACTTAAAAACCTTTAGTCACAACTGAACAACCAATGGTGCAAGCAGGAAGCTAAATGGAAGTCTAAGTCAAGCAAGTTCATCAGCTTAATGCTATAGTCTAGACTATATGTAAAGAAAAAAGTAGAGACAACTAGTAAAAAAGCATGAACAGAAATTCTGAATAAAAGATTGAGTCAAAACAATCTATCAACTTGAAACTATCCTCTAATCCACATGAAACACCTGAAATAAGCACAATGTTGGCAGAATCTATAAATAAAAGAATCACAACAAGCACACCAGATTTGAACTTTGTCCTAAGCCACAAATAATCATATCAATCAAGCATATTATGGACATAAACTGAAAAGAAAGGTAATAGACCAACAGATTAACTCAAACCTCTATCCTAAACCACACAAAATCACCTTGACTAGGTATAATGTAGACAGAATCAATATATGAAGGGGTTAAGCTAATTTACTAACTTAAATCCTATCATAAACCACACAATCATACTACCTGAGCATAACACGGACATCATTTAAGTATAAAAAGATAATAAACTACTTAAACTTTATCATAAAACCCCCACATAATCTTATTAACTAAACACAACATAAGCAGAATCTAAATATGAAAGCAATGGACTAAAATACTAACTTAAACCACACATAATCTTATTAACTAAACACAACATAAACAGAATGTAAATATGAAAGCAATGGATTAAAATACTAACTTAAACCACACATAATATTATTAACTAAACATGACATAAATATGAAGCATTAAACTAAAAGGTATTTACCTTTTGTGAGTGCAACCGGGGTCAAGCGATGGATTTGGAGGCTTTTGTGCACCAATGCCAAACTCAGCCCACCGAAACACCACACAACAAATGAAAAAATAAATTTTAGAACTAGGAAAGTAAAAAGAACAAAAACCCTTAGGTTTAAAACTAAAATTTTTGACTTTGGAACTCTTAAGACTTGAAAATAGCAATTTTCAGCCTTTTTTTGGTTTCCAACCTCTCTTCTCGAACAAATAGGGGTTTCTATTTATAGAAACCCCAGAACGCCTCCTAGACTTGCAACCAATGATGTGGGACTTTGTTATATCCCGTATTTTGTACGTCGGGATAATCCGAGTCAACCACGATAAGTTAGGGACAAGACTATTCCGGAATACGAAGTCGAGATTTTAACCACAAGTGTGTTTTAAGACATAAGTTGTTCATGATATTGTGGTATGGAATATTAAGGAAAGTTGGGGGT
>NW_026726996.1:0-56888 GCF_029784015.1 Lycium ferocissimum
TAGCACAACCTTCATTCCGAACATGATTCTCAAATTTTGTTCGCTGCTCGCACTACGTGGGGCACGTTCGCGCCGACCGCCCTGGCCTCTCGCGCGTTTGCGCCACTGTTGCGGGGCGCGTTCGCGTGGACCGTTTTTTCGGGCTTCCTCAAAATTGTAATGGTCGTATCTCCTTACCCCGATGTGGGGGGGGGGGGGGGGGAGGTCGCTTGTTGCGTTGGGAACTAGACTTCCCGAACTTCACTTTCAACTTTTGTTTTACTTGAAAACCCTTAATATACTAGAACATACCATTTCTTCCATTTAGGCAAAATTTTCGTATCAGACCTTGCCCTCAACATTCCACGACTACCTCGAAATATTCGAACGTTCAAAGTACGGGCTATAACAGTATTCCACTTTACGGACCGTCCCTCGTGGTCGTCTTTAACCTTAAGCAATCCGTAAACTTAAGTAAAAGATGCATGGTGATTTACGACCATGGTTTACGGCCGTATTTCACTTTACGGTCCGTCCATCGTGTCGTATTTAACCATTTCTCCACCGGCGTAAAGTTGAAACCTTTGCATGCCATTTTACGACTCGGGCTATTTACGGACCGTATTCCACTTTACGGTCCGTATTTGGACTTCACGACTTTATCACCGGGCGCTTTTGCCAACTTTCAACTTTTCACATTTCTAGACTTTTTATTCTATTCATTCCCATCCATTTACATACATTGCCCTTGAAACATTATACACTCGCACTCCTCGCTCTCATCACTAGTTCGTCCACTTGCGTACCAACGGGAATTTTTCCGAGGTGTAACATTCTACCCCCTTGGGAACATTCGTCTCTCGAATGTTGAAGTCTTGGGAAATTCAATAAAAATTTCGCCAGAGTTCCCCTTATAATATAGCACTACCAACCTGTCACAGCAGCCCAAAATATCGATGCCACACAGGGCTACAACATAATAGCATCACGAATTGGCCACACACGACCCAAAAGCATAAAAATAAAGCGTTCATACCTCATCATTTCGTCGTCTCATCATAAGCCTCTTCTGGGGGGCTGAAATAAGTGCGGATATGTGGATCTCATTCTTTCTTCTCGCTTCCCACGTCATCTCTTCTCGATTGTTATTTCGCCATAAGACTTTGATCGATGCTATTTCCTTATTTCGAAGCCTTCGTACTTGCCTGTCTAGTATGGCAATAGGCACTTCTTCATAGGCTAGCTTTTCTGTAATCTGAACATCATCAACTGGTACAATCTTTGTGGGATCTCCAACACATTTGCGGAGCATTGAGACATGAAATACCGGGTGAACTAATTCAAACTCTGTAGGCAAGTCTAATTCATATGCTACTTGACCCACCTTGCGGATGATTTTGTAAGGTCCAACATACCGAGGACTCAACTTTCCTTTCTTACCAAACCTCATCACCCCTTTCATTGGTGATACCTTCAAGAACACCCAATCATCAACTCGAAATTTTAAATCTCGCCGGCGGTTATACGCATAAGACTTTTGGCGACTTTGAGCCGTCAATAACCGATCTCGGATCATTTTGACTTTTTCTACTGCTTGCTGAATCAGCTCGGGGCCTATTAACTGTACCTCTCCGACATCAAACCATCCAATCGGAGATCTACACTTCCTTCCGTACAAAGCTTCGTACGGAGCCATTTGGATAACTATTATTGTAGGCAAATTCTATTAGGGGTGAGTGGTCATCCCAACTACCACCAAAATCTAAAACACATGCCCTTAGCATATCCTCCAAGGTCCGAATAGTACGCTCGGCTTGTCCGTCGGCCGCGGATGAAATGCCGTACTAAGCCTTACTTGAGTACCTAGGCCCTCTTGAAAGGATTTCCAGAACTTGGCTGTGAACTGTGCTCCTCTATCTGAAATAATAGATATCGGAATCCCATGAAGTCGCACAATTTCCTTGAGATACAGTCTCGCATAGTCTTCTGCTGAGTACGTGGTTCTGACTGGGAGAAAATGAGCTGCCTTTGTCAATCTATCCACGATCACCCATATAGAATCATACTTGCTTTGGGAACGGGGCAATCCTACAATGAAATCCATATTGATCACTTCCCATTTCCATGTAGGAATTTCCATTGCTTGTAATAACCCTCCTGGCTTCTGATGTTCTATCTTCACTTGCTGACAATTCGGGCATTTGGCCACAAATTCTGCTATGTCTCTTTTCATGCCATCCCACCAATACATCGATTTAAGATCATGATACATTTTTGTCGCTCCGGGGTGGATGGAATACCGGGAGCAATGAGCTTCTTCTAAGATTTGGCGGCGAAATTCTGCCACATCCGGGACACATAGCCTATTCTGGTACCTGAGAACCCCATCCGTCGAAACTTCAAATGGTGACCTTTCTTTTGGAAATTTCACACCTTTATAATACTCTAATTTGGGATCCTCGTATTGTCGCTCTTTTATTTCTGAATCCAAGGACGAAACTGTGGGATTATTGATTCTAACTCCTGCATCGCCTGAATCAATTATTCTCACTCCAAGGTTAGCTAGCTGATGGAGCTCATGAACCATTTCTTTCTTTTCTGGAGGAACTTCACATGAACTTCCCATTGGTCGGCGGCTAAGTGCATCAGCTACTACATTAGCTTTTCCGGGGTGGTACATAATATCAACATCATAGTCCTTCAATAATTCTAACCACCGCCTGTCGCTTGCATTCAACTCCTTTTGTTTGAAAATATATTGAAGGCTCTTATGATCCGTATAGATATCAACATGCACACCGTACAAATAATGTCTCCACATTTTCATGGCATGAATAACCAGCGGCTAATTCTAAATCATGAGTCGGGTAGTTCTTTTCATGCTTTCGTACCGCCTCGAGGCATAAGCAATGGCTCTTCCGTGCCGCATTAACACACATCCTAGCCCGACACCGGAAGCATCACAATATATAACATAGCCATCCGGCCCTTCGGGAAGTGTTAAGACCGGAGCCGAGGTGAGTCCGTCTTTCAACTCTTGGAAGCTACGCTCACAAAAAAGCGTCATTCCACCGAAATTTTATCGACTTCCGGGTTAGCTTTGTCGTGGGGCCGAGATAGATGAAAAGCCCTCTACAAATCTTCTATAATAGCCTCGCCAATCCCGTAAAACTACGAACTTCTCGTAGGCGTCGTAGGCCTTGGCCAAGTCTTCACAAACTTCTATTTTCGAGTATCAACTCTAATGCCATCATCCTAAATCACATGGCCCAAGAATGTCACAGAATTTAGCCAAAACTCGCACTTTGAAAATTTAGCATACAACTCCCGAGTTCGGAGAATTCCAAGAACAATTCGCAAGTGGTCTGTATGTTCTGATTCCGTGCGAGAGTACACCAGAATATCATCAATGAAGACTATCACAAACAGATCCAAGAGGGCCTGAATACATTATTCATTAAATTCATAAACACCGCTGGAGCATTAGTCAGCCCGAACGACATCACTCGAATTCATAATGGCCATATCTTGTTCTAAAGGCTGTCTTGGGAATATCTTCTTCTCTGACTCTTACTTGATGATAACCCGACCTCAGATCTATTTTTGAAAACCACTTGGCACCCTGAAGCTGATCAAATAAATCATCTATTCTTGGGAGAGGATACCTGTTCTTTATCGTCACTTTATTCAACCGCCTATAATCAATGCACATTCGCGCAGGAGCCATCTTTCTTTCTCACAAATAAGATCGGTGCTCCCCACGGTGAAGAACTCGGGTCTAATGAACCCCTTTTCCAGCAAATCTTTCAACCGTGCCTTTAACTCTTTTAATTTCGCCGAGCCATTCGATAAGGAGGAATAGAGATAGGCTCGGTATCCGGCAACACATCAATGGCGAAGTCAATCTCCCTTTTCGGAGGAAGGCCCGGAAGCTCATCCGGAAATACATCCGAAACTCACTTACTACCGGAACAGACAGGAAAGTAGGAGACTCTGCTTCCGTGTCATGAACTCGAACTAAATGATAAATGTAGCCTTTAGCGATCATCTTTCTTGCCTTAAGGTAGGAAATAAACCTACCTCTCGGAGTTGCCGTATTACCTTTCCATTCAAGCACGGGCTCTCCCGGGAATTGAAAGCGAACCAATTTCATTCGGCAGTCAACATTGGCATAACAGGAGGCCAACCAATCCATACCCATTATAACATCAAAGTCTAGCATCTCTAGCTCAACTAAATCGCCTTTGGTCTGACGATCACATATCACAATTATACAATCTTTATATACTTGCTTAGCTATCACGGGATCACCAACCGGAGTGGATACCTCAAAAGGTTTGATCGGCTCGGGTTTCACCCCAATACGATTTGCAATATATGGAGTAATATATGATAACGTAGATCCCGGATCTATCAATGCATACACATCATAAGAGAACACAGTCAATGTACCTGTGACCACATCTGGGGAGGACTCAAGATCTTGCCGTCCGGCTAATGCATATAAGCGGTGGCCGTGTGGCACCCGAAGTAGACACTCCCCCTCGGCCTCTACCTCGGCCCACCTCGGCCGGGGTCCGAGAAGTCCGCCCGTAGGATGTACGAAGAAGATCCCGCTAATGATCCCGTGGGCCGGGCCCTAGCTCGCCACTCGTCGACGGGCAATCTCTCATCATGTGCCCTACCCGGCCGCAAGTATAACAAGCGTCCGAACCCGGCGGCACCGGCCCGAATGTAATCTACCGCCGCACCGATCGCATCGCGGTACCGGAGGTCTCCTCCGACCGTGATCACCCCCGACCGTGAACCTCGGGGCCCTTGAACTCGGCCCGTCCCGATCGGAAAGAGCGATCAAATCTTTCGTCCGCATACCGGGGAGGTGCACTAGTCGCCGACCGACTCGAGTGCCTAGAAAATGTCCGCTCGATCCCCCTCTATAATCACGGCCTGTGCCCATAGATCTAGCTCTTTTGCTCCGCCCTCTATCAACATCACGTTCACCTCTTTGTGGAGGTTGTTGCCCTTCAAGATTTTGGGCATGAGCTTGAATTCGGGAAATGTCCATCCCGTCTTGTAATGAAGCCGTTAGGCAATCTTTGAATAAATGTGGCCCTAAGCCACTCACAAATCTATACACCCGGTCACCCATGTCGGCCACCATCGTCGGGGCATACCTAGCCAAAGGAATTAAATTGAAGGCTATACTCCCGGCGCTCATATTACCTTGCTTCAAATTCAAAAATCTATCCGCTCTAGCTCGGCGGACCTCGGGTGGCAAATAATGGCGAATGAAGGCATCAACGAACTCTTGCCACACGGGAGGAGGCGCATTTTCTTGCCTCGACGCTCTCCAATTATTGTACCATAAACTGCCACATCTCGGAGTCTATATGATGCCAACTCCACTGACTCAGTCTCGGAAGCATGAATAATCCGCAATGTTCTTAGCATCTCATCTACGAAGCCTTGCGGATCTTCATCCGGCTTTGACCCAAAGAATTCCGGAGGATTTAGGCTCATAAAATCGCGAGCTCTAGTACTAGCCGAACGATCACTCGGGCCCGTATTTGGCCGTTGTGCCTGAGCGGCAACTAACTGAGTCAATAAATTAATAGCTTCGGTCACTTGTTGACCCGAAGTAGCCGATGGGGGGACTGGAATAGGAGCCCCTTCTGTACTAGGAGGAGTAGTGGAGGCATTAGATAAGGCCTCATGATGTGACTCTCCTTCATCAACATTCATAGGCGGCTCTCTTTCTGCCCGCCTCTTTGTCGTAGTCTTGCCCTTCTGGCGGCTTTAGCTTTTGGCGGCATTTCTGAAATCACAACATACTCATTAGGGAGGATTAAATCTTATACTCGGCTCTATCGCACGATCTCATATGAAGAAAGATGGTCATTTTTCCTAAATGCCCCGTAGCCTCCTGTTTATTAGCGTGGCGCGCAACACACCATAAACAAGACTCTACTAGACACGGCTCGTAGACACTTCCTAGGACCGAATCGCTCGATACCACTTTTGTCACGACCCGAGCTACGGGCCGCGACGGTATTCCGGGCTAACCACCGAACACCACTCACTTACCTCGCTTATCTCGCTATTATTCATACTATATGCTCATAATCATGTAAAACCGGAATTTTCTCGAAATACATTTGCTTTTATAAACATAAGCCCTTCGGCTATCCAAAATAATATATACATGCATATACATAAAAGCCATGGGACCGTACTACCCACACCGCGTATCTAGGAGCCCTACGGAATACTAGACATCCGGACGGACAGACCCCGTCATGCCCAAAAACATGAATATATATATATATATATATATATACCAAAAGAGAAATCGTGGCACTTCCGAATATGGAGTGCTCTCAAATCAACCGCTAGCTCCTATGAGTCCGGGCCACCTCCCCGTCTACCGTGGGCATGAACATAGCGTCCGAAGAAAGGACGTCGCACGAATATTGTACCGAGTATGTGAAGCATAAACAATAATGAAGCATCAATAAACCGAGGAGGCATAAAACAAGGAGCAATCAGAATCGATCGAATCATAAGGATGATCATGCATGCCGACTTACTTTCGTACTCATCATCATATCATATATACATAATCGTAATAATCGCCCGACCATATAGGTGCGGTGTAATAATCAATATCATTAGCATCATCAATAGCTCGCGTCCAGCATCCCGCGTCCAGGATATTATCTCATGCCGCCCACTAGTGGTGTCCGCCCATGCCATTTGGCCATGGTGTGTATAGCCGCCCGCCTTGGCGGTGATCGCCCGCCATATAGGCGCGGTGTGATATCATCATATACTCATTACATCATGCTTATCATAACATGCTTATCATAGTATGCTTATCATAACTCATCATGGTATGCTTGACATCATATACGTATTACAATACATGCATAGGGACTCTTAGCTATTCATACTTTATCGGGGTGACGTAAGGTCGTGGACCCCCGATGTCATTATGAGCATTCTTACGTATTCTCGCCTCACCTTGAAGGAACAAGCATAAGGTGAGTGTGCACAATGATCAATATCATTAAATTACATAAATGTCATCATTAGCTTCTTAGAGGCATCATATCATAGGCTATAGCATTTCTAGACTTTAGCTTGCTATCATCATTTTCGTATTCATCTTATATTTCTTATCTCGTATAGCTATTCATGAGAGAGGACTCTTAACTTTCTTGGAGATGGAACATTCATAGTAAAAGAGGAAATTCATGCCATAGGACTCATGCCTTAGAAGGAAAGGGATTAGCCTCACATACCTTTGTCGCTTAGCTACTCTATCGCTTGTTCGTTCTCCTTAATGCGCTTGTCTATACCTTCAATGGAATTCATATCGACATTAGCTATGTCATCGTAAAAAAACATACTTACTAAAGCTATAGAAATTTGGGCAGCGCTTCCTTTGTTTATACTACTTTCCGCCATATTCCATATCAACTCCCAACATTCATAATAATCATCACAATATGATTAACAACAATCATCATTCATTCATATGATTCGCATTTCATAATTCACCTCAATTTCCCATAATCATGACTAAAAATCCATCGTCATATTCTTTCGTATCCAACACTCATTTCATGTCTATAGGTCATTTATAACACATTTATATCACAACCCAACAACATTCATGATTCAATTCCAACTATGTCTCAAAACGTCACTATTCATCATTCATAACCCATTTTGCTATTCTCTTTTAATGACCAAGTATTTCAACTCCCAAATACCTTAAACAACATATAAATATCATGAATCTTACCTTAGATGTTTTAGGAACAAGCCTTGGTTGCTAATACTCCTCTTTGAGCAAAACCCTAGTTTTTCTCCATTTGGATTTCTTGACTTGGATGATCTTTGATGATTTCCTTTACTCTTGATTCACTTATTTAATGTTGTTGATCCTCAAATATCCTTGAAAACTTGTGTAATAAATGTAGAGAGAGATTCTAGAGAGAAGTGGTGTAGTGTAGAAATGAAATAAAATAAGTCTTGGTCCTCATATTTAATGAATTGGAAATCAGGCCGAGGTGAACAAAGGTCGTCCATGGAGGTTTACGGTCCGTATTCCACTTTACGGACCGTCCCTCGTGGTCGTCTTTAACCTTAATCGAACCAGAAACTTTGGCAAAGATGCATGGTGATTTACGACCATGGTTTACGGGCCGTATTTCACTTTACGGTCCGTCCACCAGTGTCGTATTTAACCATTTCTCCACCGGCGTAAAGTTGAAACCTTTGCATGCCATTTTACGACCTGGCTATTTACGGACCGTATTCCACTTTACGGTCCGTATTTGGACTTCACGACTACCGGCGCTTTTGCCAACTTTCAACTTTTCACATTTCTAGACTTTTTATTCTATTCATTCCCATCCATTTACATACATTGCCCATGAAACATTATACACTCGCACTCCTCGCTCTCATCACTAGTTCGTCCACTTGCGTACCAACGGTCCGAGTTTTCGCTTAAAGATGTCTTAACTGGAGGCTCATGTGATCTGTATAAATATCAACGTGAACACCATATAGATAATGTCTTCACATCTTCAAAGCATGAATTACCGCGGCCAGCTCCAGATCGTGAGTAGGATAATTTCTCTCGTGCTTTCTGAGCTGCCGGGAAGCATAAGCTATAACTCTGCCGTGCTGCATCAATACACACCCCAAACCAATACCAGAAGCATCACAATAAATAACATACCCATCTGGACCCTCGGGAAGTGTCAGGACTGGAGCTGTAGTCAACTTCTCTTTCAGCAACTGGAAGCTGCGTTCACAAGCATCAGTCCACTGAAACTTAGCTCCCTTCTGAGTCAGCCTTGTTACTGAAACTTAGCTCCCTTCTGAGTCAGCCTTGTTAAAGGCACTGAAATCGAAGCAAACTTCTCTACGAATCTCCTGTAATAACCGGCCAATCCCAGAAAGCTACGCACCTCAGTCGGCGTCATAGGTCTAGGCCAATTCTTTACGGCCTCAATCTTCTAGGTATCCACTCGAATGCCATCAGCTCCTATAATATGCCCCAGAAATGCCACTGAAGTCAGCCAGAATTCACATTTAGAAAATTTAGCATATAATTTCTGGTGCCGGAGTGTGCCAAGTACCGTCCTCAAATGATCTGCATGTTCTGCTTCTGATCGAGAATAAACCAGGATGTCATCAATGAACACAATCACGAACATATCTAAGAACGGTCTGAATACCCGATTCATCAGGTCCATAAATACGGCTGGAGCATTAGTCAGCCCAAAAGACATCACTCTGAATTCATAGTGCCCATATCGGGTCCGAATCTTTGTCTTAGGAATATCACCTCTCGTGCCCGTACTCGATGATAGCGACCGTTGTGTCTATCTTCGAGAAACACACTCGGCACCCCGCAACCGATCAAACAAATCATCAATCCTGGGGAGGGATATTTATTCTTGATGGTTACCTTATTCACCGCTCGTAATCAATACACATCGCGGGACCCACCCTTTTTCCTTACAAACAATACCGGCGCTCCCCGGGGTGATGTCGGGCCTAATAAAGCCCTTCTCTAATAAATCCCTCAGCTTCTCCTTCAATTCCTTCAATTCGCAGTGCCATTCCGTACGGAGGAATAGATATAGGCCGAGTATCCGGCAACGGATCAATGGCGAACTCTATCTCCCGCTCGGGGGGAAGACCGGAAGCTCATCTGGGAATACATCTGGAAATTCATTAACCACTGGGACTGACTGAAGAGTCGGTGCCTCTGCTTCTAAATCATGAACACGAACCAGATGATAAATATAGCCCTTTCTGATCATTTTCCTTGCCTTGAGGTATGAAATAAACTTACCCCTCGGTGATGCTGTATTACCTGCCCACTCTATAACTGGTTCCCCTGGAAATTGGAAATGGACTATCTTCTTTTGACAATCAACATTAGCATAACAAGAAGCTAGCCAATCCATACCCATAATCACATCGAACTCAGTCATATCTAACTCTACCAGATCTACCTTAGTACAGCGGCCACAGATAATTATCGAACAGTCTCTATAAACCTGCCTGGCTATAACAGAATCCCCTACCGGTGTAGCTACCTCAAAAGGCTCTATCGGTTCAGATTCTATCCCAATTTTACTAGCAACAAGGGGAGAAATATATGATAAAGTAGAGTCGGGATCAATCAGTGCATGTACATCTCGAGAGAAGACCAATAATATACCTGTAACAACATTAGGCGATGCCTCCTGGTCCTGTCGGCTGGCCAATGCATATATGCGGTTCGAAGGACCGCTAGAACCAGGAACTCCGCCACGACCTCGCCGCGGCCGCCGGTGTCGGCATACCTCGCCCCGCAGGCGCATAGCCACCGAGGATGAAGATGAACCACCGGCCGACCCGGTAGGCCGAGCCGCGCTACCGCACCACCCCTAACCGGCGGCTTCTCTCATCGATGGCCCCCGACGGCCACAAGTAAAACAGGCACCGGTGGCACGAAAACACTCTCCAGGGTGCTGCCTCCCATAGTGGGAACACGGAGGTTTGGGTGGTCTGAACTGGCTGAAACCTCTGTCCCCCTGTGAGCCTGAAACCCCGGAGCTCGGCTCACCCCGAATATCCCGCACCCTCGATCTCCCGCCGGTGAGCCGTGGGGGTATGCCCGTACCGGCCGGGGAGGATATCTGCTCTCGTGCCGCCGAGGCTGCTCCTCGAAAATCCCCGAATACCCGGCGATCTAGCCCTCTTGGGCCGGCCCCCGTCATAAGCCTCTATCGGGCCGGGCGCCCTTCGTGTCGGTCCTCCATACCCCGGGCCGTGTGCTTGTATACGGGCAATATCCATACACGGGGCCGGGGCCGCCATCACCAAACAACTATCAACCATATACCGGTCAGCCCCATCACATATCGGTGCATCCGGTCGGTCATATCGCTACATAAGCGGACGCATATCCGGCCGCCGAATCGAACTCCAAAGCGTACTCCCGAACGCTCTCGCCCCGTTGCTTCAATAGCAGAATCTATCTACCCCGGCTCGCCGTAGCTCGGAGGCAGAAAATGGGCCGAAAGGCCTCGTGAACACGCCCCATACGGCCGGAGGGCACCCTCACCTCTCGGACAATACCCAGACTCATACCAATTTGCGTCTACATCCCGCATGGCGGTATGATGCCATCTCGACGACTCGATATCGTTCGCCTTAATCAACCGTAATGTACGCAGCATCTGTCTGATAAACTCTTGAGGGTCCTCCGCGGGCTTCGACCCGAAAAACTCTGGTGGATTACATGTCAGAAAATCACGGGCCCTCGAACTGTCACGTCGGTCCGCCTAATCACTCCCTCCTCCGTGCCTGTGAGCCTGCCCTGCTACCAATCGGGTCAATAACTGGACCGCCTCTCGCATGGCCCCATCATCCGCCCCTGGCTGGGGAGCTGGAGGCTCGGGCACTCGAACCTCGGGAGCTGGCGGTGGAGCCGCCCCCACCGGGCGGTGCCGTCGCTCTAAGCCCCTCGGGTGCGGTGGTGTAGCCGAACCGGTCGTCGGGGGCACAATCTCGGGTACGAAGCTCAGCACGGGCCCGGGAACTCTCCGGCCGGGCCGGTCTCACCAACTACCGTAGACTTGCCCTTCCGGGGCCGTGGCCTTCCTCGGAAGCATCGCTCGAAAATATAACATTTCGTCAGAGAAGAGTCATCCTGATAACACAGCTCTATCGTACGATCTAAGATCAGAAGGAAAGATAACACCCTAAATGTCCTGCAGCCTCCTATTTATAGATGTGGTGCACAATACACCGATAAACAAGACTCTACTAGACACGGTCTGTAGACATTCCGAGGACGAACTGCTCTGATACCACTTCTGTCACGACCCCGCCCCGTAGGCCGTGACTAGTGCCCGAGCTGGGCACCCAAACACATTCATAGATCCGAATCACAGACAGATAGCTTATGCGTATACAAATATCAGACGCTGTCTCAAATTATCTCAAACTGTCTCAAACACATCTCAAACACAAACATATATAAATCAGAAGCCGGCAAGGCTATCAAATGGCGCAACGGCCCAAAACATATACAAATGCAAGCCGACAAGGCCGCCACGGCGAATGGGATCGCCCGTAACATATAACATACAAACACACACAGCCGTACGTAATAGGCACAACCCACATACATGTCCACAGACCTCTAAACAGACAAACAGAATCATATGACGGGACAGGGCCCCGCCGTACCCCTGAACAAACCAATACATATGCAACGAACGAGTATATACCAAAATGTGGCTCCGGAATAAGGGGAGCACTCCAAACAAAAGAAAAGGTGTCCTAAGGCGGCGGATCACCGAACCGTACGTCCGTACTGCGGGCATGAAACGCGGCCCCGAAAAAAGGGGTCCGCACGAAATATGTACTGAGTATGCAAAGCAAAAAATATAGTAAACAAATCTGTGTCATAATCGTAACAGAAGTACAGAAAGTGAGTGCATATCCAAAATACCAAAATGTTTACTTTCAAAATACAAATCATGCATAGGGCACAGAAAATATGGTCGCCCGCCCGTCGATGGCGCCATAACACAAAGATAACACCGTAAAAGTTTCAAATCTCCATATCCCCGTCACACATCATAACACAACATAATGCCATACACAGTATAACACCAAATATAAGAGGGACCCGGCCCTCTAGCAAGGGGTTCGGCGAACCATAACACAGCATAACACCGGAGTATAACAAAGTGCGGACGACAACAGAACTGGCCCGGGACTCGACGAAAGATACAATAAAATGCACGAGCAGAGTCGTGAGTAACCATATGTATAAAATCATTATTATAGACTCAAAAGATAAGTAAAGTGACCATACTTGGAAATCGGAATAATAGTCAAACCAAATTCTTTCAAAAGTCATCAGGATTACAAAAAGGAGAGTCGCGGGACCCACGGACGGGTGTTGACTCGAGCCGGGCCCGCCTATGAAAAACATACTCATAACACGCCATAAGATCTCCTACGAACATATCGAGGCAATCCGAGCCTTTCTGCGAAAGTTACGGTCGTTCGTAGTTACGGAACTCTTTAAAAACAAAACTTTTTATGAAACATTTGAAAATCAATTATTCCCAAGACATAAGGGCCAATATTTCATCACATCAAATACGAATACCAAGAAACAAATAGAAATAATAGACATGCTCGGATTGCGGGAATAGGATTTCCTCGAGGCTCGTGTCATAGCCTATTTATGACTAAGGCATGCCAAAAGAAGAAAGGGTTGAGCTTTACATACCTCGTCCGCTCTCAAAGCTAATCCAAACTCAAGTTAATCCCAACCTACACCTCGGGCTCCCCAAGGTCTACAGATACGTCATAATATGCCAAACATTAGCCATAGGTATTTAGGCATTAAATTCCAAATTAGCACTTAATTCTACAGAAATTTGGGCAGCGCTTCCCCTGCAAATGGGCCACAGAATTTAACTCGGCCAAATCAACAACAACAACACCAACAACCAAACTAGCAACATCAATAATCAATCCGAAAAGCAATATAACATTAGTAACCCTCTTTTACATCATTCAACAACATTCATAATATTCAATTCGACGGCTTACCTTCAAGCCAACATCAACGCTTATACATTCAAATACTAGTCCAAACCCATACCAACAACATTCAAGAACATTTTAAACAATTCATACAATGTTTCAAACATCCCAAATAATACTCTAACTCACCCGAAATTGCCCCAAACCCGAGAACCTCAACTATAACACATTCCTCATTTCCAAATCATGATTTGCACCAACAATTCACCCTCTAACAATGTCATTCTCATAAATATACAAATTACATCAAATGCACAATAATCTCCGAATCAGCCCGCAACACTTACAACATCAATTCGAATCATTAAACTCTTATCGTCAACATAGAATTCATAACGACAACAATCGACATACTAAATAGAATTAATCCATTCTTGTCATATAATATGACCTATATTCGGCCAACACTACACATATACATATGTTGATGATTCTCATTCTTTCCTTCACACTACACAACTAAACATACTACCTAGAATCAATTCATCATCTCAACACAACACACACACCTACACGGCCATACACACCATACACGGCTCAACTCCAACATACCATATTTCATGAATTTCATTCATTTTAGCATACTACAACATGCATACACCATTCATAACACATAAAACAAGATTAAATCTTACCTTTTTCCTTCAACTTCACAACTAGGCTAGGGTTTGCGATTTACAAGACGGATGGTTTGATGACCCAAATAACACTTTCACGCTACTTAGGGACCTCCAATTAGTGGATTTACACTAAGGAAATATTTTTGGGAAGGCTCAATTTGGACTTGGTTTTTCTTGTTCTTGGCCGAGAGGTTGTTGTTGTTGTTCTTCAACTTCTTGTTTTTTTTTTCTAAGTGTTGAATGAAGATGAATGACTTAGAAGTCATCTTTTATGCTCCCATATAAACTATACATGTGTCCCATGGCCCACACATGTGTTGGACCAATTAAAATTGGCCACAACATGTGTGTGGACCATCCCAAGGCTACACGGTCAAATGGCCACAAAATGCATGATTTCCAACTTTTCATTATACCACTTTTGGTCCCAAATTTTCCTAAATGTTCCATGGCAACAAATTCATGAACAAATTATATCTCAAAACAAAATCAAAGGTCAAAAGTCCCGACTTTGCATCCCGGAATGGTTTTGTCCCTAACTTACCATAGTTAATCCAGATTGTCCCAATGTACAAATACGGGATATAACAGGAGCGATACCAACCGTTCCAGCAGGTAAGGGTGCAGGGATAGTAGCCCCAGGTCCAAACAAAGTTGAGGCTCCTGGAGTTCAGCATGCCGTGGCCGTGTCTACTCGCTTGGATGAATGTATGGGTTTTAAGGCATTTTTTAGGCCAGTTGCAGGGCCGGTGATGAACGGTGAAGAGCATGATTTATGTTGGAGGTTCATTAAAATAAAGCCTCCGATTTTATATAGTACTGAGTCAGAGGATGCGTACGAATTCATTATAGATTATGATGAGAGGTTCATAAGATGGGGGTGGTACACAAATATGGTGTTGAGTTTATGACTTTTCAGTTCTTGGGTGATGTAAAGTTGTGGTGGAGGGCATAGATGGAGTGCAGGCCATCTGGGTCGCCTCTATTGACTTGGGTTCAGTTCTATTTAATGTTTCTAGAGAAGTATGTCCCGCGTACTCTGAGGGACAGGAAGAATGATAAGTTTGCTAATATTGATCAATGGAACTCATTTGTTGCAATTTACAAGTCCCGTTTTCATTCTCTGTCTGGATATGCTCTTTTCGATTCTTTGCTGCCCACTGAGGAGGAGAGGATTAGGCGTTTTGTGAAGGGATTGAACACCAAACTTCAGCTATCACCTCTTTATCTTGTAGCCACTGGGGCTTCATTCCAAGAGGTAGTAGAGCATGTCCATATTATTGAGGGGATTAGACAGGAAGGTTATGCGAAGCAGGTGGAGAAGGAGGTTGAAAGGGTGGAAATTTGAGCAACTCCCTCTCTTAGGGTCAGAGTTCTCAGGTGTATTCAGAGCATCTGGTTTAGTCTGCTATGTAGGTGTCTGCTGGGGGCCCATCAGGAGCCAATCATCATTTTTCGGGCTGGGGGCCCATCAGGAGCCAATCATCATTTTTCGGGTCAGCATGGGGTCTACACTGCTGCACAAGCTTCCGTTCAGTGACTTACGTTGGATCGTCCTTGTTACGAGTATGGTGAGCTAAGGCATATTAAGGGGTTTTCCCCAGACTTAGACTTGGTGGTCAAGAGACTCAATATCAGGCTCCTCGAGCTCCATTCTAACAAGATAGGGGAGGCAGGGATCGCGTACAGGCAGGGCGGGCGGCCACACCATGGGTAGGGGTAGCGCTTAGCCTAACCGAGGCGGATCTCAAGCAGGCAGAGGTGGACAGCAGCCCGGCAGGGGCGAGGCTCAGACTGGACAGGGTAATCACAATGGTTCACAGGCTACAAGAGGGTGCAGTCACTTGTACGCTCTCCTAGGCAGACCCGAGGCTGAGGCCTCCGATGCCGGCATCACAGGTACTACCTCAATTTGTGACCGGATGACTTCTATTTTATTTGATCCGAGTTTTACTTTTTCATATGTGTCTTCATATTTTCTTTGTGGGTTTGGATGTGATATGTGATACACTTGATGCCCTATCCATGTATCTACTTCGATCGGGGATTCGATGGTGTTAGATAAAGTCTACCATTCTTGCGGTGTTACATTTATGGGGTATAGTACTTGGGTGGATTTAATGATCCTAGACATGGTAGACTTTGATGTCATCTTGGGCATGAGTTGGTTGTCCCCGCATTATGCGATTCTAGACTGTCACTCTAAAATAGTTACCTTAGCTATGCCCGGGGTGCCTTGACTTAAGTGGAAAGGTAACCTTAGTCCCCTTCCATAAGAAAGTTATATCCTTTAGTCGTGCTAAGAAGCAATTAGAGAAGGGTTGTTTAGCTTATTTGGCACATATCCATGATATCAGCGCAGATACTCCACCTATTGACTCAGTTCCAGTGGTACGCGAGTTTGTGAATGTGTTCCCCGCAGACTTGCCAGGTATTCCACCTGACCGTGACATTGACTTTTGAATTGATTTAGACCCAAGGACTTGTCCTATCTCTATTCCACCCTATAGGATGGCGCCAGTAGAATTAAGGGAATTGAAAGAGTAGTTGAAAGATCTTTTGATTAAGGGGTTTATTTGCCCGAGTGCCTCTCCTTGGGTACTCCCGTGTTGTTTGTTAAAAAGAAGGACGGGTCTATGCGTATGCGTATTGATTATCGTCAACTGAATAAGGTTACTATCCAAAACAAGTATCCCATCCCCCGTATTAATGATTTGTTTGATCAGCTACAGGGAGCTTCTGTGTTCTCTAAAATTGACTTAAGGTCAAGGTATCACCAGTTAAAGATTCGGGCAGAAGATGTTCCTAAGACAGCCTTCAGGACTAGGTATGGACACTATGAGTTCTTGGTAGTTTATTTTGGGCTTACTAATGCACCAGCTGCATTCATGGATCTGATGAACAGTGTTTTTAAGCCCTATTTAGATTCTTTCATGATAGTGTTCATTGATGATATCCTGGTGTATTCTAGAAGTAAGGAGGAGCATGAGAAACATTTGAGGATTGCTCTTAGGGTATTGCGGGAGAAGAAGTTATATGCTAAGTTCTCAAAGTGTGAATTTTGGTTGTCTTCTGTGTCATTCTTGGGGCATGTAATTTCAAAAGAATGTATTATGGTGGATCCGCAAAAAATTCAGGCAGTCAGGGAATTGTCTAGGCTAATATCAGTGATCAAAATTCGTAGTTTCGTGGGTCTGGCTAGCTACTATCGTCGGTTTGTGAAGGGGTTTGCCTCTATCGCTTCTCATTTGACTCGCTTGACTCAGAAAGAGGTACCGTTTCAGTGGTCCGACGAGTGTGAGGAGAGCTATCAAAAGCTCCAAATCTTGTTGACGACAGCTCCTATTCTAGCATTACCCGTGGAGGCCAATAAATTTGTTATTTATTGTGATGCTTTAAGCTCTAGTTTGGGTGCTATTTTCATGCAAGAAAAAAAGGTGATTGCTTATGCTTCTCGACAGTTGAAAGTGCATGAGAAGAACTATCCTACTCATGACTAAGAATTGGCAGCAGTGGTGTTTACGTTGAAAATCTGGAGGCACTACTTGTATGGTGTCCATTGTGAGGTGTACACTGATCATCGCAGCTTGCAGCATGTGTTCACTCTGAAGGATCTGAACTCTAGGCAGCAGAGATGGATGGAGCTGTTGAAGGATTATGACATCACCATTCTATATCATCCTGGTAAGGAAAATGTGGTGGCTGATGAGTTGAGTAGGAAGTCAGCTAGTATGGAAGTCTTGCCCGTTTGATCTCTTCGGAGTGTCCGTTAGCTAGAGATGTTCAGACTCTGGCTAACAGTTTTATGAGGCTGGAAGTGTCTAGCACAGGTAGAGTGTTGGCTTGTGTTGAGGCTAGGTCATCATTTTTGGAGCATATTAAGGCTAAATCGTTTGAGGATGCTAAGTCGTGTAAAATCTGTGACAAGATGTTGCGTGGTGAGTCCAAGGAGGTCATGATCGACGATGAGGGGATGTTACGGATTAAGGGGCGAGTTTGCGTGCCACGTGTGGGTGATTTGATCAAGACTATTCTAGTAGAGGCTCACAGTTCAAGGTATCCCATTCATCCTAGCGCTACTAAGATGTATCGAGATCTGAGACAACATTACTGGTGGGCTAGGATGAAGCGTGACATAGTGGAGTTTGTTGCTCAGTGTTTGAACTGCCAACAGTCGAAGTAGGACTATCAGAAACTTGGGGGTACATTTCAGAGGATGCCTATTCCTGAGTGGGAGTAGGAAAGCACAGCAATGGATTTCGTGGTTGGTCTTCCAAAGACGTTGGGGAAATTTGATTCCATATGGGTTACATTGACAGGTTAACTAAGTCTGCTCATTTTATTTCGGTTTGAATAACTTATGACGCTAAGAAATTAGCTAAGATCTACATTCGTGAGGTTCTTAGGCTACATGGGTTCTTGTTTCCGTCGTATCCGATAGGGGCACAACATTTACATCTCGATTTTGGAATCTGCATAAGGAATTGGGGACTA
This sequence comes from Lycium ferocissimum, assembly GCF_029784015.1. Lineage (NCBI taxonomy): Eukaryota > Viridiplantae > Streptophyta > Magnoliopsida > Solanales > Solanaceae > Lycium > Lycium ferocissimum. Next base: position 18,738 of record NW_026726996.1, read on the forward strand.
GGTTGGACCTTAGTATAATGTTCCACCCTCAGACTTCAGGTTCTTGAGGATATGCTTCGGGCTTGTGTAACCGATTTTGGTGGTCTGGGATCAGTTCTTAACATTGGTAAAGTTCTCATACAACAATAGCTACCAATCGAGCATCGACATGGCTCCATTTGAGGCCTTGTATGGGAGGAGGTATAGGTCTCCTATTGGTTGGTTCAACGCGTTTGAGGTGAGACGTTGGAATACGGGCCTTTTGAGAGAGTCCTTAGAGAGGGTAAAGGTAATTCAAGCTAAGCTTCTGGCAACACAGAGTAAGCAAAAGGAGCATGCGAACTGAAAAGTCTAAGATCTTGAGTTTATGGAAGGAGAGCAACTATTGTTAAAAGTTTCACCGAAGAAGGGTGTGATGAGGTTTGAGAAGAGGGGAAAGCTTAGCCCGAGATTTACTGGGCCATTCGAGATTCTTAAGCGTGTGGGGGAGGTAGCGTACGAGTTGGCTTTACCTCCGGGCTTCTCATGTGTTGATCCGGTATTTCACGTGTTGATGTTGAAGAAGTATCATGGCGATGGTTCATACATAATCCACCGGGATTAGGTTTTACTTGATCAGAACTTGACTTATGAGGAAGAGCCTATTGCTATCTTTGATAGAGAAGTTCGTAAGTTCAGGTAAAAGGAAATAGCCTCCGTGAAGGTTCAGTGGAAGGATCACCTAGTTGAGGAAGCTACTTGGGAAACGGAATCAGATATGCGTAGCAAGCATCCTCAGCTTTTCACCGAGACAGGTGCCTTTTCCCTAGATTCCTCATCCTTGTCCGTTTGGGGACGAATGATGTTTTAATTGGTATCTGAAGTAACGACCCTCCCGATCATTCTGGAAAATCTAGGATCACCCGACCAAATAGGACCCTTCTAAGGGTAAAATGAGTTAATAGAAACTCAAATGTAAAAGTCTAAGAACTGAAAACTTGGCTTGGTTGTGATCATTGTTTGATTTTATCGAGTCCATTGGGGGGTGACTTAGGACATCAGACCTTCGTTGGGGTTTTCGAGGCTGCTGGTGAGTCCGTACGGCGTGTTTACATTAATATGCATGTTTTGTTTGTGTTTGTGAGGCCTAATATGAAGTGTAGGGTGGTAGAGTGAAAAAACAGTGGAAATTAGAGAGCTTACTGGCTCAATGGTACCGCTGTAGCGACGGATCTCTCGCTACCGCGACAGGCAGGAATTGGGGTGTCCGATATGGCAGGCATTGGGCGGCTGTAAGGCTTGGGCTATAGCGGGACCATGCCCGCCACAACGGAAGATATCTTTTAGTTAGGTCCGCTGCAACGGCACTTGCCCGCTCTAGCGATACCGCTGTAGCGATAGAATGACCGCCGCACCGGTTGATAGGGACAAAATCCCTGGTTTTAAACACTTAGTTCCGAATTCTTTATTCATAAAACTCCAAAATTGTTCTCAAGGAGCACCTAGGGCGAAATTCTAAGGCTAGGGCAAGAATATCCTTGAGAAGTAAGTCTCAGCCATTTCTTCCTTCATTACGCTTTCATCCCTAAGATTATCGTCATTCTAATGGGTCTACAATGGTGAATTGAGGCTAGTAACTCTAGAACTTTATGGACCTTCAATAGTTGGTGGGTTATGAATATTATTGTGTGATTGTCACTAAGTGAAGTGAGACTTAGGGTTTCATAAAGATTGTAGCTTGACCATAGAAACTGCTTGTAAGAAGTAATTTGATTGAATAACCTTATGAGTTGATAGTTTATGGTTGCTAAGGCTAATGTTGGGATGATTTACACCTAGTAAGCATTCACACATTATAAAGGGGTAAGGTAGAAGGGTGTTCATTGTATTGATGCTGTTGACTAGAGTGTTTGTGACTTATTTAGCATCTTAATTGCTAGACTTTGAGAGTTCCGAGGCATTACGAAAGGGAAAGGCTATAGTAGAGTTATTCGCATTGTTCCAGCTCTGCAATTGAGGTAGGTTACGATCTACTTGAGTTAGACTTTGATTAGTTAATTGTATATGATATGAGATTGATAGGAAAAAGCATGTCTACTCTTCGGGCATAATGTGTGGTTGGAATTCCTATATGCTATTGATTGAGTGATAATGTAGGCTTAACACTATTATTCGATGTGTTGTGATCTATATTTTGATGACAATTATGGTGAGAAGTTAATATGATCTTCTTGATGAAACTGGGATACTACTTGATAATTGATCATTGAAAGTGATGTGACAATACATATATATATATATATATATATATATATGTATGTATATATAAATGCACATATGAAAAGGCACATTTGACTGGGGATGAGGATGTGGCCTAGATATGAAAAGGCACATTTGACAGGGGGTGAGGATGTGGCCTAGTTGTGAGCACGTGGTCCGAGGTTCATTTCGGAACTTATGGTATATGGACACCATGGGTCATTGTAGGTTATGGCTATTGGGCAAAGACACCAATTAGCATGTATGTACATCAGTGATCAGTGGCTGAGTAAGTGAGGATGTTGTTGGGAGGTTATTCCATTGCTTGTTTCTATTGACTTGATGGTTAATATCTATTGTTGGCTTGACTGTGAATATATTTGGTTGACTTGATTTGTTAATATGAATGGTTAACTTGTTGTGGGCTATTTGATTATGTGTTGTTGACTGGTCTGTCTATTTTATTGATTTTATGGTTCATGCATGATACTAATCTTAGTCGGCCTATGATACTTATCGGTACGTAGTGTTTGTACTACCTTGGTGCATTCTTTTGAGTGCAGATTGTGATCTAGAGACTACTACTCGACCTCACATTTGGAGTTGAGGCCATTTCTTTGACAGATTGAAGGTGAGCTTCTATCCATGCCAGGCCTCCCGAAGATCTTCCTTATCTAATGTCTATTTCCATGCCAGACATTGATATTTGTTTATTTCAGACAGTATGCATTACTTAGACATGTTTTGGATTAGAGTCCTTATATGGTGACTTTCAGATTTTGGGGTTGTAATAGTTAAGACTTTTGTATTTAGGTTATTGTTCTATGGCATGACTACTTTTGATTAACCTTTCGTTTATTTTGTTATGAATTGGTTAAATAAAAATGGACTTCAAATGAGTAGATGGTTAGGCGTATTGGTTCACTAGGAGTTAGTACGGGCGCCAGTCATGGCGGGTTGGGTCGTGACAAAGCTATAGTTAGGTACAACAATCTGAAAACCTTAGTATTAGCCACCCTGCCCGTGTCTGGGCACTCCCTAGCAAAATGCCCTACATCACAATATTCGTAACATCCCCCGAATGCCATAGGCTACTGAGATGAACCAGAATAACTGGATTGACCACCTCGTCCTGCAGGTCGAGAATAAGAGCCCTGAGAACTGTGCCCCGAACCATGAGTACCATGACCCAAAGAACCACACGTCGAAGTCTGAATTGCTACTTGAACTGGTTTACTGAACTGAGGACGATAACCTCTACCATGGTGACCCTATCTCCATATGAGGTACCTCCATAACTGATAAAGTTACGGGGCTTCTTGACCGATCTATGCGCGAACTCTTGACGCTTAATAGACTCAACACTACTAGTGGCATCCACCACTGCCTGAAAGTACCTCTCAAGGCTGCCACTTGTGTCGCTGCGAGTTGAAGGGGATAAGACAGCCTCCTAAATAACTTCCTAATTCTATCAGTCTCATCAGATAAAATAGGTAAAGCATGCGAGACAAGGAGTGAAACATCATCTCATACTCGGTCAAAGACATCCCATCTTTGCTCCAACCTATGAAACTGCTCCCACCTTTCATCCCTTAAGCTATGGGGAACCCATTTCTCTAGAAACACGCGAGGAAACTAAGCCCAAGTAAGTGGAGGCGATCCAGCTAGCCTAGTCTCAATAAAAATCCCCTACCACTGGTTGCCGGGCCAACAATCTGAAATGCTACGAAGTCAACTCCGTTGGACTCAACCAACCCCAAATTATGCAATCCCTCATGACAACTAACCAAAAACTCATACATATCATCATCAGGATGCCCATCATACTATGGTGGCTTCATTTTCTTAAACTTATCCCACCCCTTTTGCTCCTTAACGGTCATAGTGGACCGGGAAACTGGGCGAATAGCAACACCTAGAACCGGCAAACCCTGAAATAGAGGAGCCATAACAATAGCCGATTGTGTCCCTGGGTTTCTATACCCTGCAGCAACCATAGGATCGGGAGCCTGAGCTCCAAATCTAGTCTGAGAACCCTCAAGAGTAGCAGGAAGCATGCCCGCCTGGGCCATACCCTCAAAGGAGCTCAAGATACATACTGAAGAGTCCTGAAGAACAAGAGTAGCAATGAATTCAACTGGTACCTGGGCGGCTCCGACCTCATCCGCCTGAACAGGCTCTTCCTCCAGAATCTCCTCTGGGTTGGCAGTCATATTTCTAACATGGACCAGAGCAGCAACTAGTGCTTGTCCTCTGGCTGCTATAGTAATGCGGGCTCTATCTATGCCTCGCCCTCTACCTTATCCCTGCCTCTTCCACGAGTACCAATGGAAGTGGGCATGGGTGCGGGTGCGGACTCCTGGTCTCCAATCGAAGCTGATCGTGTCCTCACCATCTGTGAGAAAGTGAAACAAAGAAACTCTTTGAATCCAGTAGAATCAAGAATGCACGATAAGAAATGAATGATAAGAGTTTTCTTGGATGTCTTATAGCCTCTCGAAGATAGGTACAGAGCTCATCGTACCGATCCGCAAGACTCTTCTAGACCTTTGTTCTTGTACTTGTGAGACTAATGAACCTAATACTCTAATACCAATTTTTCACGATCTAATTTAATAAGATGTGAAGGCACGGACTCCCACTAAGTCAGTAAGTCATCCACAATCTAATTTAATGAAAATGATAAGTAAAACATGTGGAAGTATAATACAAGTCAATTTAAAGTCTTAAATACACCTGATAATCATAAAAATATGGAATAAGTAATACAACCCCCAAAATTTGGTGTCACTAGTACATTCCTACTAAGATGCGAATACAAGTCTGAAGAAGTATGAAATATACTGTCTGAAATGAGAAGAAAGGAATAAAATGGAAAGGGAATCTGGTGCTATGAATCGGCTAGTTGCTAACCCGTATCCTCCTAAACAGCTCCTCAACGGTAAGTGAGATCACGAGCTCCACTAGAACTGGGGATCAGATATACACAAAAAAAGGTACAACAAGTGTTGAGTGAGTACAAGAAATCAATATGTACTCAGCAGCATCGTCGACCTACCCTAACAAAAATGGAGATAAGGGTTAGTCTTATGAATACTACTTCCACTCTTAACTGTTGTTAGTCCATCATAATGATCATAATAAGTACAATAATCTTAGGTTACAAACCTAGGTAAAAGCCTCTAATCCTTAAGTCCGACAAGCGTTCAAACGAGAAATAAAAGACATCACAAAACCAGTTCACATAAGTCAAACGAACAAGAAACCAATGAGATAATATGATATGCAATGCAAGGCCTCTTTCCATCACCCGGTACACACGCATTCAAATACTATGAATTGTGACCCATAGGGGACTCCATGCTCCATCTACCAACCCGAAATTTCCCATCGGGTTCCTAGACACATGTTGCACCAAATCACAATACTCAGCCCAAAGGCTCAAAATCATAATACTCGGCCCTTAGGCTCACATTACCTGTCTCTAACCAGTCTAGTAGAAAATACCATCATAACTTCGTCCGAAATTATTTCCCCTCAGACATCACAAATGTATCTTCAAAAGAACATGATTACTATATAAAGCATGAACATGGCATACACAACATAAGAGATCAACCTAAGTAATAAAGACTCAATATTTAGCTTTTTTCTCTTTTAAACGGGCATTTAGGAGCGATGAGACCATACAATCACATATAGGACATGTAATAAGCATACAAGAAATATATAAGGGACCTCATATCCCAATCCCTATCAGCTAATGCCTAAAGCATGGCATCAGACCAAACTATACAATGAGAATCGCACAAATACCCATATCATGGCACCGGTACCCGATACAAGTTCCCCTCACCTCACAAGTATTGAGTCCCCCTTTAGTTACCCCATTATCCCCTCTTATTAATCTAATATAAACCAACCATAACGCTTTAATTAAGGTGAAAAAGTCTCACCATGCATGAATAGGAGTCCGATGAACACAACAAAGCTTTGCCTTTTCGTAGAGCCTCCGAACGATCCTAATCTGTTCAAACACGGATTATACGTAAGAATATGAGTCTATTGGTACCCATATTGCCCTATAAAGGATGCGGTTTACACAGTAAACCCAAAACCACATCCCAAAACTCGAATGTCAAAACCGTAATTTCATGGGAAAATCGGGTTCAACAAGGTCAAATTGTTACTATATGAATTTATATGAACCCAACGATACCATATTGGTATAAAATATATCCGAATCCAAAAAGACACCGAAAAATGGATTTTGAGCCCCAAAGAGTAATGCCAGAAATTCAACCCTCAATAGATTACCCATGATATATGTAGTCTAGGTACCAAGAATCAATTAAATTTAACATCAATTCCATGATCAATTAAAGAAATCCTTATTAAACTTAGGGTTAATAAACCCCCCTAAATCCCCTTCCTAAATCATGATTTCTATGGTGAAAATCCTTAGTAATCAACGATATAATCATAAAAAGAGGGTTAGAAGCTTACCCAATTGATGAATCTTGCAAAACCTCTCAAAAATCACCTTACACCTAAACCGAAAGCTACAATTATGTGAATGAATAGTCTAAACTCGAATTGAGAAATTAAATATTCAATCTATCCAGCGATTTCCGCTGAAACAGTCTTTTCTTCGCACAAGCGGGCCCGGTCTACCAGTCCAAGCCTCATAGGTGTGTTGTCCACTTATTCGGCCCAGGTACGCATATTCTCGCAGGGGCGGCCCCGCTTCTGCGACCCATTTCATGTAAAAGCGAGCTCCGACCAGCTGGACCTCCCTCGTACTTGCAGCCCGCCTTGAGCATGTGCGGGTCCGCTCGCGCAAACCAAATCTCACAGAAGCAGATACCAAAAATCCAGAAAACTCATCCAACCTCCAAACTTTGATCCAACACCCGAAACTCACCGGAGACCTCCCGGACATAAACCGAATATGCAAACCAGTTCTAAAACATGCTATGAATTGACTCGCGCATTCAGAATTACCAAAAGAGATCATCTTGAACCCGTGTTGATCGAGGTCAACGCCAATTCTCATAAAACTAGATTTCCAACCAAATATCCAAAATACCCCTGAGTCCCTCTGGAATTGAACAAACTATTCAACTAAGTCAGAAATGACATTCCGGACCTAATGGAATCAGCGAAACTTTCAAAAAGACTCATTTACTCTAATGTTGACTTTAGTCAACCAAATACTTATGAATTTCCAACAATCGTATTTTCTTACCAAAATTCCATCAGAATGCTTCCCACCCATCCCCACAATTCAAATATACCATAAGTGAGCTAAGGGAGGGGTCAACAGAGGTAAAATAGGCAAAACGACCAAAAGATCTAACGGGTCATTACATCACTTCAGTACATTTACCTATTTGGCCATGAGAAATATTCACTTTTTTCAAATTGGTTTTTCACTATTTGATTATCAAGCTTCAAGGTAACGGACTTCAACACCAAATCCTAAAAAGGAAAATCCAACAATTATGAAATCCCACAGAAAATTTCCCGTTGATTTATTTGGGTGCAGATTATTATATAGTTAAATTTGACAAAAAGGAAAACATTATTAAAGCTATTCAAATGGACCATGATTTAATTGTAATCACTTTCTCTCAATCCAAAGGTTGCAATCAAATTTTGAGAGCTCAGAAATGAAGGAGTTATACACTGTAGTGTGGGTACGTTTGCCACAATTGACCATAGAATTTTACGACTCTATAATTCTTGAAAAATTGGGAGCGCCATTGGAAGACTCCTAAAAATTGATGGTTGCATATAATCCACTGTAAGAGGAAGCTATGCAAGAAGATGTGTGGAACTCCTTTGAACAGACCAGTTAATACGCATATCCTTACCGGTGCACTCAAGCAGCAGATCTTATATGAATGAGAAAAAATTCTCTGCAAATCTTGCGACCAATTATCAAGAAGTTTTGCGCATCCATAAAGAGAGAATTCAGAATATTGAGCTATCAACAGATTTAGCAAGAATCCGGGGTTGCGTCCCTAGTGCAAGAAGAAGGATTGAAGGAACTGTTTTATTGTATAATATTCTCAAGTTCACAAGTCTTTATCTCGTATTAGGTTGGTTTATCGAGTTGTATCTTTATTAGCTTAGTTAGAAGCATTAAAGTAGATACAAATAATTGTAACTCCAAGTAGGAAGTTTACTACTTGGAGATAGCTTGCTAGTCAGTGGTTGGGTAGCAAGGCTGGGGTTTAAGGATTAGATTACAAAGGCTATAATTTGTAACTCGTAGTTGGCTCTTGTTGTAGTGAAGTTGTTGGGGAAATCCTATAGGTCTGTAGGTCATGATTTTTATCACCTTTTGAGCCAGGTGGTTTTGACGTAAATATCGTGTGTCCTTTACTTACATGTTAATTAAATTTCGCAAGATGATTACATAGAACATGTAGAGTAACGTGTTCCATCCTATAAGCGAAAATAAGGTACGCATGGGATAGGAAGTAGGTTCTGCAACCTAACAAGTGATATCAGAGCAGGTTCTTCTCAAAGGGCTAACAACTTGGAGAAGATCATGATGAACATTGCACCACCATTTGGACACAATCAAGGGCAATCAACTCACCAACCACCCCTATTTAATGGTGAATATCATGCATAGTGGATAGCTAGAATGGAAAACCATCTACAAACAAACAATGAGAGTTCAGAAATAGATGAAGAGGAAGTGGCACTGGTTGCAATAAAGTTTAGAAAATTTCTTAGAAGAGGACAACAAAAAGACTCAGAAAAAGGAAAAAATGGCAAACAACAGTTTGGCGGATGTTTCAAGTGTGACAAATCAGATCATCTGATAAGAGACTAACCTTTGTGGGGAGTAGAGTGGAAAAAGAACAAGCAGATGGAACAAGTCTCTGAAAAGTAAGGTAAAGAAACTCCAAAGGCCTTGATAGCAACTGGGACTCAAGGGAAAGCTCAGAAAAAGATAGGGATCACTCTGCACTAATGGCTATTAAAGACTCAAAATTCGGTGTAGAAAAGAAACTAAAACCAAGGTGAAAGGAAGCAGATAAAATTGGTACAGGGATAGTGCATGCGCAAGACATATGGACAAAGATAGTTTTTTTCTCTCTCTCAGCACTAGAAGGGTGGAATGTGGTTTTTAGCGGAGAAAAGAACAGAAAGGTTAAAGGCATAGAGAAGATAGACAGATAAGAGGACCATGCAATTGAAAATGTCTACCTTGTGGATGGACTGCAACATAACCTGTTGAGTATCTCTCAACTGTGTGACAAGGGAAGTATGGTAGTTTCACCTCTGCTAGTGGGTATGTAGCTGAGCTCAAAATAGGCAACACTATTCAAACAGCCTTAAGACACAAAAATGTGTACAAGGCAGATGTCATGGGAATTCTAGGTGATGATATCAACTGCTTGAGCGTTATAGATTCTGATCCCCTACTATGGCACAAGAAGTTGGGCCATGCTAGACTTGGTCAATTAAACAAACTTTTCTATCAAGACTTATTAGTTGGGATGCCAAACATAAAATTCAAAGATGACAAAGTTTGTAGTGCATACGCTAGCGGAAAACAGGTCAGATCCTCTTTTAAAGCAAAGAAGGTAATTAGCACAACTAGGCCGTTGGAACTAGTCCATGTTGATCTTTTTAGCCCAATGAGAATAATGATCAGAGGAGGTAAGAAGTATTTGTTAGTAATCATTGATGATTATACCAGATTTATTTGGACATTATTTCTGACTTCCAAGGATGAAGCATATGATGAGTTCTTGTTTTGATAAGAAAGCTATAAAGAAAGTTGAGAAATAAGCTAAAGTTGAGAAATAAGCTAACTTCAATCAGGTCAGACCATGGTATAGAATTTAAAAATGCAAAATTTGAAGAGTATTGCGCGACACATAGGATTGACCACAACTTCTCTGCCCCTAGGACTCCACAGCAAAATGAGGTGGTTGAAAGGAAGAATAAGACCTTGGAAGAAATTGCTAGAACTATGATGCTTGCCAGTGAAACCACAAGGAACTTTTGGGCTGAAGCCATAAACACCACATGGTACATTCTCAATAGATGCATGACTAGGTCACTACTGAAAAAGACACCGTATGAACTGCTCAAAAGAAGGAAACCACATATCTCTCACTTCAGAACATTTAGTTATCGTTGCTTTATTCATAACAATGGTAAAAATTCTCTGGGTAAGTTTGATGGCAGAAGTGACAAAGGAATCTTTGTAGGGTATGCTCACAATAGTAAGGCATACAAATGTTTGGAGGTGTAATGAATGGGTGTGAATGGAAAATGGCTCTTTGCACCTTTTCATAGAAAAGACTTCACACCTTTTCCCTCCTTTACTTTGTTGGTTATAAATACTTAGCTATTTCCTTTATAATTTCAATACAAAAATATTGAAAAATAATCTCCTCTTATTTATATGCATTGTTTTCAAATAAAATCCAGTTAGTGTCCTGTGAGTTTGCTTCCGTATGAAAGTTCACTTCACACCAGCGTTTGAGGTACCGCTACACCGGTGGCGATAATCCATTCTATCCTGAAAGGATAATCTGTAACCTCAGGTACTTGAAGGATTAAGTTCCTTAAGGACACATGGTGAATTCAGTGGGCTCGGATTTGTTCATCATTCATCTCATTCTTTTTGTTTCTGTATTACCTATTTTAGATTATATTTCGATTGCAGAATTTCTAACAATCTTTAGAAACTTATTTATTTTGCTGTTTTCAAATAATAAATATGTTTGTGCCAGTTTCCATCTTTGGAAATGAAAACATGCAGTAAAAACATTTTACAGGTGAAATTTTGTTCACTCGAAGTCTGAATATGGCAGGAACAAAAGAAATTGGCTAAAACATTGTCAGTTGACGTCCCAAACCTATTTGGTGGTGTTTGAGAGTTGGAAGTGTCCAATAATGAGAGACTTCCTCCTAAAGTCTTATTTCGAATATGTGGACGGCATTGATAGTCAAGTGTATTTGATAATTCCTACTTCCCATCTGTTATGACAGATTGACAATTCGAAAAGTGTTAGTATTACATATCACAATACTAAAAATTTGTCGACTTGAAACCCCATTTGTTGAGATTATCAGCTATAATTTTCAGAAAAGTTGAAACTCAACGATGAAAAGATTTTTGTTTTTGAATTTTGAAATGTGTTTTTGTTGAAGTAAACCTCAAACTGGGATGAAAATCTTGAACAACAAATGAACTTTGAAAGTGAATACATTATTTGATTGTGACTTGAAGTCTGTATACACTGGTGTTAATAACACAACAGAGTGTCGAGGGTTAGGCTGTTGAACTCAAAGACATTTATTATATTCTGTATTTTGTTAATCTATTAGAAAGCAAGAACCATGGAACTTGATATTTGAAATTGGAGAAGAAAGTTAATCTTTTCAGAGAGAACGTTACACTTTTCTGAGATTAAACTTTCGTGGTTTCTACTTCCTGCGTTTTGAGATTAAAATTTGCGTGATTTTCTACGCGGATTTTGATATTCGATTAGAAGATATAAAAATTCACCGTTTTATTAAATAACAAGGGCCTATAAATACTCGTACCTAAATAACATTAAATAATAAGGGCTCATAAATAGCTCAAACCGAACTTATACTGACTCATGAAAGGATGTCATCGTGAACTTTGCTTAATCTGTACATATATAAGATGGAAAGAACAATGCAAGATGATTAGGCCGCTACAGATCTTTGTACAACAAAATAAGAGCCGTCAAGGCTACATAACATCCCAACTATGTACGACTGTCTACAGACCTCTAATGGAGTACAAGCTGTAGAGAGGACGGGACAATGCTCCCGTCATACCCATATATGCATATGCATCCCAAAATAACATACCAAAATAGACCGCAGCTCCGGATCGAGTGGAGCGCACCGACTACAGCTGAGGGGAGTCCTACTGAGCTGGATAGTCTCTCTGTCTACCTGAACCTGCGGGCACGAACGCAGCCCCTTGAGCAATAAGGGTGTTAATACGGATAATGTAGTGAGTATGTAAGGTATAGAAGTAATATAAACACAAGAATCATGGCCGAATGCGGACTAAAATCAGCGACTATCTGTATGCATCGCGCGGGCGAGTATACGAAAGTATTTCGCATAAACACAATATACTGACTATGCCTCTGTGGGCGCATAACATGCATGCTCTCAATGATAATCATTCTCATGTAAATATATAAGTCATAGTGCTGACGAACGTTCAGCCCGATCCATTATTTCATATCCAATCGGCCTCTCTGCGGCCATCATCATCATCATCGTATACATTACTGCGGAACGTGTAGGCCGATCCATATATCATTATCATGGTGCACCAGCTGATTAGGTGGTAATGCATATATAACGCCTATCCCTTTCCCCATACTCCATATACATATAATATACGCATATATAACGCCTTCTGGTCCTTTGGTCAATATGCATATGAATATGAATGCAATGCATAAATGAAATGAATACATAGAACTCTCGGAATAATATGATGTCACACTGACTCTGGTGGACAACTGCTGAGATAATATTACTAATACATGAAATCTCAAGACCCATGAACAGAAGGAACATAATAACGGGGGTACAAGATCATCAAAAACTGAAGTTTTCCTAATACTGCTAAGAGTAGAGCATTATGGAAGCTCGTTTACTCGCTTGTTCTTTCATATCATAGGACCATGCCAAAAATAAAAGAAGGGAAAGCCTTAACATACCTTTTCGGCTGCCTTAACTTTAACTATTAATGCCTGTCCTCCCAAGCTTGTAAATCTATATGCAAGAAAATTTATACTATTATTAGGCTTATCATCATATGCTTGTCTTAAGCCTTCAATTTAAATCCTTTTAGAATCTGCCAAAATTCGGGCAGCATGTCCCTTGTTTATATCCCTAGCCCGAAATCACAATACCTACAATCAACAACAATAACTCCAACATGAATAACATCATTATCAGTAACAATATACTCCATAAGGTATCTCGCACGATGTTTACCCAATTTCTCAACCAACTAATCCACTGCACGATGATTTAATAACTCTATCTTTGTAAATAAACCTAAATCAATATCAATAAAAAGAGATCCATACCTTGTTCTTACTAGATCCGCAATATCCTCAATATCTACTTTGAATCCAAGCCAATATCCTCTACAAAACGATACTTTAATAACAATTATATGCTGTCCAAACTAAAATCCAGAGATTCCATTTAATTCAAGCTAAAATTTTATGGGTAGAAGGTGGAGAGAGATTTGCAGAGTTTAGGGAGGTTTTGGGGTGTTGGATGAAGAATAAGGGGGTAACCCCCCTTTTTATAACGTTCTAGGGTCTGCCTGCACCGACCTAGAAATTACTCAGCGCATTCGTGCCACCTCGGGGTGCGTTCGCGCTGAGTTATCCCTTGGTCCTCTGCGCGTTCGCACCAACTCCAGGCGCATTCGAGCAGAGTTAACCCCTGCTCTGGCAGTCTGTCTTAAAATGCTCATAATGTTTGATCCCGATGTCGAATCGATACGCGGTTTGTCGCGATGGGAACTAGACTTCATGAACTTCATTTTAGGCTTTTATTTTACCTCAAAACTCTTCATATACTAAAAGATATTCTTTCCCCAATTTAGGCCAAAATTACCGTATGAAACCTTGCCTAACTTTTCTCCAAAGCCAAAAACTTAATCTCCTTGATTCACTTGTTCTCCAATCCTTTTCCATAACCTATTGCATGAGCTTAGACCCTTGTAATCATAAGATAGGCACATACAATCGCATATATCCTTGACAGTAACTCTAATGTCTTCAATTAAAATAATTAACACCTGATGGACCTCAACGTCCAAAACTACGAGGTGTAACATCCTCCCCCCTTAGAAACATTCGTCCTCGAATGTTAAAACTCTCACGAATTCTACAAAAATTTTGCCAGAGTTTCCCCTGTAACTATACCACTACCATCCTGCACAGTAACCCAAAATAATGCCATACAGGGCCGCATGCTAAAATACACAACAATATAGCCTCACACGACCAATCACAATAACTATAAATAAATCCAACACCTGGGATGATGATGTCCCAAACTGGGCCTCCTGGGACGAGAACAAGTGTGGGTACTTAGTCTTCATCTCCTCTTCCACCTCCCAAGTTATCTCCTCGACGTTATTATTTCTCCAGAGTACTTTAACAGAGACCACATCCTTGGTTCGTAGCCGACGGACTTGCCTATCTAATATAGTCACAGGGATTTCCTCATATGATAATTGCTCAGTCACCTGAATATCATCTCTTTGGTACGACTCTTGAGGGATCTCCCATACACTTACGAAGCATGGACACATGGAACACTGGATGTACAAACTCCAGATCAGAAGGTAGTTCTAGCTCATATGCTACCTTATCCACTGTACGAATAATTCTATATGGTCTAATGTATCGAGGGCTCAACTTATCCTTCTTGTCAAATCTCATCACTCCCTTCATAGGAGAGATCTTTAAGAAAACCCAATCACCTACCTCAAACTCTAGTTTACACCGCCGATTATCTGCATAAGATTTCTATTGACTCTGCGCCGCTAATAACCATTCTTGAATCACTTTCACTTTGTCTACTGCTTGCTGTATTAAGTCTGGGCCTATTAATCAATTCTCTCCAACCTTATACCATCTTATAGATGATCTATATCTCTGCCCATATAAAGCCTCATAAGAAGCTATCTGGATACTAGAATGGTAACTGTTATTATATGCAAACTCAATAAGAGGCAAATGATCATCCTAGCTACCTCGAAAATCGATCACACAAGCTCTCGGGATGTCCTCAAGTGTCTGTATAGTACACTCTACTTGTCTATCTGTCTGCGGATGAAATGTGATACTAAGACTCACCTGAGTCCCTAATCCATTCTAGAAAGATTTCCAGAAGTTAGATGTAAATTGCGCTCCTCTATCTGAAATAATGGTTGTAGGAAAACCATGAAGTCGTACAATTTCTCTTAGATAGAGCCTTGCATAATCCTCAGCTGAATAAATAGTTTTGACAGGTATGAAGTGGGCTAACTTTGTAAGCCTATCAACTATGACCCGTGTTGAATCATAACTATGACCCGTGTTGAATCATACTTCCACTGAGTACAGGACAAACCTGTAATAAAATCCATATTAATCACCTCCCATTTCCATGTCGGAATCTCCATAGCTTGTAACAAACCTCCAGGCTTCTGGTGCTCTATCTTAACTTGTTGATAATTTGGACACTGAGCGAGAAATTCTGCTATATCTTTTTTCATACCATCCCACCAATAAACTTCCTTGAGATCACGGTACATTTTTGTTGTGCCCGGATGAATAGAATAGTGAGAATAGTGGGCTTCCCCCAAAACTTGCTGACGAAGGCCTGCAACCTTGGGAATGCACACTCTACCTCGATACCTGGGTACTTAATCTCCTATGGTCACGAAAGGTATCTTTTATTTCTGAGGAGCTGTATCCCGATAATGAACTAAAACAGGATCTTCTTACTGGCGTTCCTTTATCTCAGCTAACAAAGATGACACCACTGTGTCTTGAACCGTAACTCCTGCATCACTCGAATCTAACAGCTGAACTCCAAGGCTAGCTAATTGACGAACTTCACAGACCATCTCCCTCTTCTCTGGCTATACATATGATAGGTTACCCATGGATTTACGACTAAAAACATCGGCTACTACATTAGCCTTTCCAGGATGATATAGAATATCAACATCATAATCTTTTAATAACTCGAGCCATCACCTTTGACGTAAGTTCAAGTCTTTCTGCTTAAAGATATACTGGAGGCTCTTGTGATTAGTATAAATATCAACATAAACACTATATAAGTAGTGCCTCCACATTTTCAAGGCATGGATCACCGCAGCTAACTCAAGATCATGAATTGGATAATTTTTCTCGTGCTTCTTCAGCCGTTTGGAGGCATAAGCAATAACCTTATCGTGTTGTATTAATACAAAACCCAACCCAACACCTGAAGCATCACAATATATCACATAGCCATCTGTTCCCTCTGGAAGAGTCAAGACGGGTGTTGAGGTCAGTTTGTCCTTTAATGTCTGAAAACTCTGCTCGCATGTTACCGTCCACTGAAACTTAGCTGATTTTTGAGTTAGCTTGGTTAGTGGGGCTGAAAGAGAAGAAAATCCCTCTCCGAACCTCCTATAATATCGTGCCAGACCCAAGAAACTACTGATTTCTGTTAGGGTCGTGGGTCTTGGCCAATTCCTTACAGCCTCAATATTTTGAGTATCCACTCTAATGCCTTTATCTGAAATAATGTGACCAAGAAAAGCCACAAAGTTCAACCAGAACTCACATTTAGAAAACTTCGCATATAACTCTCTATCTCAAAGAACTCTAAGCACCGCATGTAGATGATCTGCATGTTCAGTCTCTGACGATGAATAGACCAGAATATCATATATGAACACGATCACGAACAGATCTAGGAAAGGTCTAAATACATGGTTCATTAAGTCTATGAATACAGCTGGGGCATTAGTTAATCTGAATGACATGACACAAAACTCATAGTGCCCATATCTAGTCCTGAATGCCGTTTTCGGAATGTCTTCCTCCTTTACTCTAACCTGATGATACCGCGATCTCAATTCTATTTTCGAAAAATACTTAGCACCCTGCAGCTGATCAAATAAGTCATCGATCCTCGGAAGTGGATACTTATTCTTTACAGTCACTTTATTCAGTTGCCTATAATCAATACACATTCTCAAGGATCCATCCTTCTTTCTTACAAATAATACTGGTGCTCCCCACGGCGATGTACTGGGCCTAATAAAGCCCTTCTTAAGTAAAGCCCTCAGTTGCTCCTTCAATTTCTTCAACTCGGCAGGTGCCATTCTATAAGGAGGGATGGATATTGGCTGAGTATCTGGTAATAAATCAATAGTAAAATCAATCTCCCTCCATGGGAATGGCCGGAAGCTCATCCGGAAACACCTCGGGAATTCATTAACTACAGAATGTATCAAGTGGTCGATGACTTTACTTGTACATTATGCACCTGAACCAGATGATAGATATACCCTTTCCTAATCATCTTACTTGCTTTAAGGTAGGAAATAAACCTACTTCTCGGTGAAGCAGCATTACCTTTCCACTCTAAAAGTGGTTCACCTGGAAACTGGAACCGAATAACCTTCATTCTACAATCGACATTAGCATAGCAGGAAGCTAACTAGTCCATACCCCTAATGACGTCAAAGTCGATCATATCTAATTCAATCAAATCTACTACGGTATGACGATTACACACTATAACTACACAATCTCGATACACTCGCCTAGCTATGACTGGGTCACCAATTGGCGTAGACACCTCAAAAGGTTTAATTGACTCAGGCTCTACCCCAAATTTACCAGCAACAAACGGAGTAATATATGACAAAGTAGATCTGGGGTCAATTAGTGTGTATGCATCATAGGAAGAAACTGATAATATACCTATGACATTGTCAGGAGACGACTCACGATCCTGTCTACCGGCTAATGCATAAACGCGGTGCTGACGCCCACTCGAGCTAGATGCTCCATTCCTTCCTCTACCTCGTCCTCCTGGGGTCTGCAAACCTTGCCCTGGAGGGAGTACAGATGAAGAAGAACCAGCTATAGACCCCGTAGGCTGAACAATGCCTGCGCCACCCGTCGTCGGTCACTCCTTCATCTTATGGACTGGCTGACCACAAGTATAACAAGCGTCTGATGCCAGTCGACACTGTCCGGCCTGTTGCCTACCACACTAGGCACACCGAGGCAAAGGTTGTCTCACCTAGCCTGACTCTGGTCTGTACTGAGGACCTGATGCTCGAGAACTCTGGTCCGCTCCCGAATAAGATGACCGATCAAATCTCGGACCTGAAAATTGCGAAGGCGCACTCCCTGCCGAATAGAATGGATATTGGGAATACTGTTGTCTCTGTCCTCCTCTGAACTCACCCTCGACATCTAAAGAACTTGTCCTCTTACCGCAGCCCTGGTCACACTCACGCACTGTCTTCCGCTGACGCTTACGATCTTCCAGATTCGGCGCATAAGCCTGTATACGGGGAAATCCATACCCGGCTGTAATGCAGCAGTTGTACACTCATCTATCATATGTGGCCCTAGACCAGCATGGAAACGATGAACTCTGTCCTCAATCTTAGCCACTATGGCTCGGGCATATCTAGCCAAGGAATCAAAATGTACACAATACTCCTGAACACTCATACTGCCTTGCTCAATACGCAAGAACCTATCTGCTCAGGCCCGTCGGACTTCTGGTGGTAAATAATGGCGAATAAAAGTATTTGAAAACTCTCGCCAAATGGCTGGAGGGGAATTCTCTCCCTTAGATAGCTCCGAGGCTGATACCACTGCACCGCAATATCACAGAGTCTATACGAAACCAACTCCACTGACTCGACCTCATCCGCATGCATAACCCCTCAAAGTCCTCTGCATACTATCAATAAAGTCCTGAGGATCTATATTTTTCTTCAACACGAAAAAACTTTGGAGTGTCTAACCCAAGAAAAGTCTTAACCCTCACACTACTCGCTCGGTCTACCTGCTCAACACTAACCCCCTGCCTCTAAGCCTGAGAAGCTACCAATCTGGTCAATAGTTGTACAGCATCCCACACATCCTAGCCCAGTACATCTGGCCGAAGAACTAGGGGTACCAAGGTGCTGAGGTGGGGTATGTGAAATCTGAGATGGCTCTCACTCTGAGCCTCGGCCCGAGCCCTGGTAACCCGCTGAGTACAGCTAGTGGCCTCACTAGCCACTCCCTTGCCCTTCTGGGCGCCCGTAGCTTTGCGAGGCATCGTTGAAATTAGAACAAATCATTAGAAAGGAAATTTTTATCTTACAGCTCTATCGCATGATCTAGGATAGAAAGAATGGCAACATCCTAAATGTCCTTAGCCTCCTTTTTATAAGTGTGGTGCACGACACACCCATAAACAAGACTCTACTAGACACGGTCTGTAGACAACCTTAGGACGAAACTGCCCTGATACAACTTTTGTCACGACCCAAATCGATGAGTCGTGATGAGTGCCTGATCTCTAGTGACCAAACACCCTTATACTCGTATCTAAATAACATTAAATAACAAGGGCCCATAAATAGCTCAAACTGAACTTATACTGACTCGTGAAAGGATGTCATCGTGAACTCTGATAATGTATTGAGTATGTAAGGCATAGAAGTAATATAAACATAAGAATCATGAACTGAATCTGGACTTAAAATCTAACTGACTGTCTGTATGCATCTGTATGACTGAGTATCTGAAAGTATTTGCATAAACCTGTATACTGACTATGCCTCTATGGGCGCATAACATGCATGCTCTCATTGATAACCATGCTCATATATATATATAAGTCATAGTGCTGAGGAGCATTTAGCCCGATCCATTATTTCATATCCCATCGGCCTCTCTGCGGCCATCATCATCATCATCATATACATTGCTGCGGATCGTGCAGGCCGATCCATATATCATCATCATGGTGCACCAACTGATTAGGTGGTAATGTGTATATAACGCCTATCCCTTTCCCCATACCCTATATACATGTAATATACGCGTATATAACGCTTTTACGGTCACGGGTCAATATGCATATGAATGCAATGCATAAATGAAATGAATACCTAGAACTCTCGGAATAATATGATGTCACACTAACTCTGGTAGACAACTGCTGAGCTAACATTACTAATACATGAAATCTTAAGACCCATGAACAGAAGGAACATAATAACAGGGGTACAGGATCATCAAAGACTGAAGTTTTCTTAATACTTCTAAGAGTAGAGTAGTATGGAAGCTCGTTTACTCGCTTGTTCATTCATATCATAGGATCATGCCAAAAATTAAAGAAGAGACAGCCTTAGCATACCTTTTCGGCCGCCTTAACTTTAACTACTTAACGCCTGTCCTCCCAAGCTCGTAAATCTATATTCAAGAAAATTTATACTATTATTAGGCTTATCCTCATATGCTTGTCTTAAGCCTTCAAATAAAATCCTTTTGAAATCTTCCGAAATTCAGGCAGCATCTCCCCTGTTTATATCCCTAGCCCGAAATCACAATACCAACAACCAACAATAATAATAACAACTGCAACATCAATAATATCATTATCAGTACCAATACTCCATAAGATATCTCACTTGAAGTTTACTCAGTTTCTCAACCAACTAATCCACTACATGATGATTTAATAACTCTATCTTTGTAAATAAAACTAAATCAATATCAATAAAGTGAGATCCATACCTTGTTCTTACTAGATCCACAATATCCTCAATATCTACTTTGAATCCAAGCAAAAATCCTCCGCAAAACGATACTATAATCACAACTATATGCTGTCCGAACTTAAATCCAGATATTCCACTTAATTCGCACTAAAATTTTATGGGTGGCAGGTGGAGAGAGATTTCAGAGAGTTTGGGGAGGTTTTGGGGGTGTTGGATGAAGAATAAGGGGGTAACCCCCCTTTATATAACGTTCTAGGGTCTGCCTGCACCGACCTAGAAATTGGTTAACGCATTCGTGCTGAGTTATCCCTTGGTCCTCTGCGCGTTCGCGCAGAGTTAACCCCTGCTCTGGCAGTCTATCTTAAAATGCTCATAACGTTTGATCCCGATGTCGGATCGATGCGTCGTTTATTGCGTTGGGAACTAGACTTCATAAACTTAATTTTAGGCTTTTTCTTTGCCTCAAAACTCTTCATATGCTAAAAGATATTCTTTCCCCAAGTTAGAGCAAGATTACCGTACGAAACCTTGCCCAACTTTTCTCCAAAGCCAAAAACTTAATCTCTTTGATTCACTTGTTCTCCAGTCCTTCCATAACCTATTGCATGAGCTTAAACCCTTATAATCATAAGATAGGCACATAAAATTGCATATATCCTCGACAGTAACTCCAATGTCTTCAATTAAAACAATTAACACCTAATGGACCTCAACGTCCAAAACTACGCGGTGTAACATTGAAAATCTTCTACTGAGTGTAAACAATCTTATCTTCTGGTTGCACGTCAAGACTTTACATCACAAACTCACACCATTTCCTTGAAGAATGGATTTCTCAAGCAAAACTTCAAAAAGTTTACCATGAAGAATGAATTTCTACGGAAAACTACTAAAAGTGTATTGTGGCCTTGAAGTTTGGGCCTCCTAATGAATACAAAAATGTGTATTCAATGGTTATATTTCAAAGCTTCACAAACACAAAGGCTTTAACTTACTACCTAATGTTACAGTTCACTTTTATAACTCCGTATAAAAGCTACTTTAAGTTGACTCCTTGTACATCGAACAACAGGGTCGCCACCTAATTAAATATGAAAAGTTAAAAAAACCATTTTGAAGGTTAATTTCCAAAACCTTTTTAGAACCAAAGAAACGGATAAGGGTTTTGGTAATCTAACGAGGAAGGTGTTAAGCACGCAGGGAAATCCACTAAGGGTGATATGACCGGCGTCTAAAACCATCTTTTTGAATTTTAGTAAAAATAGGTTACATGTTTGGATGCAAACTTCACATACTTGGCAAAGCAATTTTGAATCAATTTTTAAAGAAACGCTTCTGCTGGGCCAAGACCCACTAGAATTGTTGTAAATATTCAAATTAATACAATGGAGTAACTTTGTGCAAGATAAATTTTATAAACGAAACCGAAATTTATGAAAGAGAATTCAACGGAAAATACGGAATGAATAGGCAAGGCTCTTCGAGGAAACTATCTTTAGTATTGTAATTTCTCCCACAATGTGCAAGTAGTTAACGGAAAAGCCCATCTCCAAAATGCAATGTCTACTCTAGAAATCAAAGTTGCACTGTTTGATTTCTTCTACCAAAACAACTCAACCCAAAAGAATGAAGAGAGATATAAAAGAAAAAAGGAATAATTAAACAAAGGTTGGTATACAAAGAGGATTGCTGCAAGGTTAACATTTCTGCCGAATAACCTTTTTATATGATACTTAAGTCACCCAGTGAATGCTTTTATTTCAATTAAATTAGTACAACTACGGCTATAATAAAAATTGAAGCATCACAACACTTGGTTTTGTAACCAACGGTTTTGTAACCTACTGAAGGCAACCAGTAGACTAAAATTCAGACTAGAATTCCTCCACTTTTTATTAATTTACAATCTATATATATATATATATATATATATATATATATATATATATATATATATATTCGCTCTAATAAAATCTGTTCTTGGATTAAAAAATGATTGGGCCGTAGCCCAAAATCACTTGTTTGGTTCAAAGGGGAATACATTGGCAACTTCAAAGGGAAAAACTATTCAATTTCCAACTTCTCTCAAAGAAATGATTTTTTGAAGATTAATTTTGACCGAAGTTGCATTCTTTTGAGATCTCATAACAGTTTTTGAAGGGTGTTTAAACTTATTTATTGAAAACATTTCATGTACCTCGTGCGGGATTAAATTTGACTTGTTTTAAATTAGGAAAAACCAACCAATTACAAATGTTCTGAAAGCGAAACCGATTTGAAATCATCTAAACGACTTGCCATCGCCCCTACCTGAGTTTTATCCAAGTTCCAATATAATTAAAAAAATGTTGATTGTATACAAATACATAACATAAATAAGTCAAAATATCACTTGCATAGCCAAGAACCTGTATTGAATTTTGAACTATTCTCTGTATATCTCACACATTTCCTGACGAGGAAACTAGTCAATGAACCTGGTTGTTATGACTATCAGGTATGCACCTCCTTTCCAATTGAAAGTTGCTTAAATATATCTATACTGCCAATGCATCCCAGTCAGCCATAAAGTTGCCTCCATAAAGAAGCCAACTTGCGTTGCGCTGTATCAAAACCTATGTTC
Organism: Lycium ferocissimum; assembly: GCF_029784015.1. Classification (NCBI taxonomy): domain Eukaryota; kingdom Viridiplantae; phylum Streptophyta; class Magnoliopsida; order Solanales; family Solanaceae; genus Lycium; species Lycium ferocissimum. The sequence goes on from NW_026726996.1 coordinate 41,924, forward strand.
ATAAAGCCCTTCCTTATTTGCAAGTTCATATCTACTGATCGGTAGACGCCTCAACCTACACCTAGTGATCATCAATAGAAAACTCCCAATGTCACATATGATAAGAAATTGAAATATTTGTTACTATAAAACACAAGCAGTGACCTACGGGGAAGGATAAAACTGAAAATCTGGAAAAAGAAGAGGATGACGCCGGACATGGAAAAACATTCAAAGGGTTAGTGTCTAGGGGGTAAAAGAATGAGTGAAATTTTCAATCAGGAATAAAAATTAAAAAAATAAATCAAGTTGACTTCAAATAAAGTCAATAGGGATAAAGAAAGAAGAGGATGAGGTTGATTGAGAGGGGGGGACTAAAACTAAAAAAAAGTACAAAAGGCGGATATAATTACTCACCTACATAGAGACTTACCTACAGAATTGAGCTTAAAATAACCTGGTCCCTATCCCCTCCCGGTTTATATGTCATGACCCAAATAACGGATCGCGCGGGCACCTACCCATTCCCACCTAGTAGGCGAACCCATCCCTTACTCAACTTCCAAAAACAACATAAGAAAGTAAATAAGAAGAAATAGCAGTCTCAAATCATAAATAGATAATCATGCGGAATCCTACAACATAAAACCCTTGAATCTGGTCTGAATAGTACAAGAGCAACTTAGTACATATAGAAAATACAAGTTTGAAAATAAGCATCAGTCCTAGAATGGGAAATAAAGACAGAGGGATAGAGGAGGCTTCCAGGTAGCAGATCGGAACATGGCTCACCTTGGAAACTCTAACTAACTGAAATTCACTCACGGGGGACTGATATGGAATCTGTAACAAACTCTGCACTCAAAAAGAATGCAACAAGGTAGCATAAGTACAAACAACAAGTATTGGTAGGCATCATAGGCCGACAACAATTAATTCACATATATGAAGAAAGAAATCAACAAATAGACATGTAAGCAGTTAAATATAGTCACTAAGAACATTCACGCAAGACTCGAAGCAATATGAACCACAATAAATCTCAGTAGTCTACAGTTATAGCCTAGGCAGAAACCTCTAGTCCTCGAATCTATCAAGTGTCTGGGTAAGTAATTAACAAACACACAACATCTCCAAATAATCACTAATCAAGGAATCAATGCAGAACGTACCGTGCAATGCAATAAATGCATCAACCAGAATCGGTGATATGAGTGGAGGTAATATGAATGCAAGTGTGATGCAATGCAATGCACTGGCCAACTGTCTCATATTATACACACATTCTATGGATGGAAAACCTCCACGTCTTGATAGTCATGACCCACGGGGGACCTGCAAAGTCCATGTACCAGTCACTCAGCACATAGCCCAGAGGTGACTTCCACAACACAAGCCATTCCGCACACAGCCCATAGGTGACTTTCATCCTTCACTTTCTTTCATACGTTTCCATAATCTTTTTCTATCAATTTCTCCATTGGAACCACACCACATTACGATGAGAAATGAAGGGTGAAATGCATGCATGAATATCGAATTCAACAATAATCATGAGGGTGAATAACAATAACAGCATCCGTAAATCAACTACCAATACAAACTTATCCGCAATCGGTGCAATGCCCCGTCCGGAACAATTTTCCTTCGAACCACATAGGTAACATCAAATATTATATGCATGAGGTTCCATATGAAATATGCATGTAACAAACACCAAAATAAGAAGCCTCGGATGTTACTCTTCTTCACTTATCATCTTTAGTATCAATCACAGTTCATATCCATGTATCATGTAAAAATTGGTATGAATACTATGCATGATATCAATATCAAGTATAATCATATCAAATCTCATTTGTGCCTCTACATAAGCACACATCACAATAACAATACTGAATCCAATTCCTCCTTTATCAATGATAAATAACAAGATAAGTGAGAGACAAACGTATCACAACCACAACATAGCAAATAAGCAACAAGCCCAACACCACACACATGGCAACAAGACAAATCATAATAAATGAGGCGGCAAGCCCACAAAGTCATCAACAATACCAACCTAAGAATATCCATCCCCGCTTCATACCCGAAGGCTTAACATGCTTTCTCTGTCAATAACTAACTTCTACGTATGCTTCACTAACTGAAGTCTAACCGAAAGGTAAGTCGTAACCTACCTCGATGCTGAGCTGGTGCCAACAACAGTCAAATGTGAGCATTCCCCTTCCGAACAGCCTCTAAATACTTATAGTCTATTCATTCCCGAAATCTAAGCTAGAAACATGGAATAACGGTACCCATATTTGTCATGACCTAATATTACTAAGTCGCACGGGTACATACCATTCGCCACCTCGATGGGCGAACCCTTTCCTTAACTAGTATACAACTAGAATTGTGGAACAACAATGTAAATAACAATAAATCTCAATATCATTTAAAAATGAATAAGTGCAGAACACATTACAATACCCAAAGAACTGGTCTGACTCGTACAAGAGCAACTACAAGAATGTCTAATACACAAGTCTGAAAATCAAATAAAAAGCTATCTGGATGATGGAATATAAAGACAGGAGAGATGAGCCTCCAGGAAGCAAATCGTCAGATGCTCATCCTAGATACTCGCAAGCCAGGCCTCAGAACTCAGCCTCGAGAAGTAGGAGCACAACCTATCTCAAACTCTACACCTCGAAAAGAAGTGTAGCAAGGTAGCATCAGTACAAACAACACGTACTGAGTAGGCATCATAGGCCGACAACAGTTAGTGAGCATATATAAGGAAAATGTTACACCTCGTAGTTTTTGTACGTTGAGATTCATTAGATGTTAGTTGTTCAATCGTGGACACTGGAGTTATTATTGAAGATATATGAGATGATATGTGATTATCTTATGGTTATGAGGGTTTAAGCTCATGTAATAGGTCATGGAAGGATTGGAGAATAAGTGAATCAAGGAGACTAAGTTTTTGGAACTTTGGAGAAAAGTTGGGCAAGATTTCATACAATAATTTTAGTCTAACTTGGGGAAAGAATATCTTTTAGTGTATTAGGAGTTTTGAAGTGAAATAAAAGCCTAAATTGAAGTTCAGGAAGTCTAGTTTCCAACACAACAAGCCGTGCATCAATCCGACATCGGAATCAAATGTTATGAGCATTTTAAGACAGACTATCAGAGCAGGGAATAACTCTGTGCGAATGCACCTGGAGGTGGCGCGAACACGCAGAGGAGCAAGAGATAACTCAGTGCCAACGCACTGAGCAAATTCTAGGTCGGTGCAAGCCGACTCTAGAACACTATAAAAGGGGGTTTACACCCTCATTTTTCATCCAAACACACCCTAAACCTCTCCCAAACTTTCTGGAACTTTCCCCCAACTTCTGTTCATAAAATTTTAACTCGAATCAAGTGTAATCTTCGGATTTAGGTTCGGACAGCATATAGTTGTGACTATAATATTATATTGCGGGGAATCATGGCTTGAAATCAAGGTGAATATTGAAGATATTGCGGCTCTAGTGGGAATAAGGTTAGGATCTTTCCTTATTGGTATTGATTTAGGTTTATTTATGGAGATAGAACTATTAAATAATCGTATAACAAATTTGTTGGTGGAGAAATTGGATAAACATCGTGTGGGATGTTTTATGGAATATTTTGGTACTGAGGATGATGTTATTGATGCTAGTATTGTTGTTGTTGTTGTTGGTTTCTGGTATTGTGATTTCGGGCTAAGGATATAAATAGGGGAGATGCTGCCCGATTTTCGGCAGATTCTAAAGTGGTTTCATTTGAAAGCTTAAGACAAGCATACAACGATAAGCCTAACAGTTATATGAATTCTCTTAAATGTAAATTTACGAGCTTAGAAGGATAAGCGTTAAGTAGTAGGAGACCAAAAAGGTATGTTAATGCTAGTCCCTTTCTTTCTAAAGGCATGATTCTCTTTTTATGAACCCATACATGTTTTCCATAACATCCTTATTTCCATAAAGCTAGAAGTTCATGGTACTCTTTGTCACACCCCGACTTTACTAGGGTGTGATGGGCACCCGACCCCTTATTCGGAGCCGAGCGAACCCGCTAACTCTTATTACACATATGAACTTATGAACTAGTAAGAAATGAATACATAGAGAATTTTTTTTCCATAAGTAGAATCTAACATCATATAAGACTCGTGACACGAAACATAATAACATATCGGCTGCTGGAGCCGCTTACACCTGACAACCCAATACCCACGACTCTGTCTGCAAAGTCTCTAACTCGAACATAGCATCATAGCATAGGACTCTTGACCCGGCAACCCTCGCAGCAAATGGAGATGCCAACTCCGCTGGAACATCGTCTATAATAGCGTCGTATCATCTGGGTGTACCTGCGCGGCATGAAACGCAGCCCCCGAAGAAGAGGGGGTCAGTACGAGCATTGTACTGAGTATATAAGGCAGGAATAGCAACATAGTAGAAGATATAAGCATGAATAATAACAAGATCTCATATCGTGAGGTAAAGGGATGACCTGTACATATGAACAATGTCTGCATAGAAACGTAGAACATATCATAGGATAACAGAGTAACCTGTGCATACGAGGGCCCCATGGGGGCGGATGCCATGCATGCTTGTTTTTCCTCTTTGAAAAAGATTATTTCTTTTCATAGGCATAGAAAATAGAATTTATGTCATATCATGTTAAATCATAGTATACCATAGTATCATGGCATATCATGGTGTACCATAGTATCATAGCATAGTAGGTCATAGCATAGTCGATCATAGCATAGTAAGTCATAGCATAGCACCGAACAATGTCGGCTCGCCCACATAGCACCGAAATACGTCGGCTCGCCCATATATCCCGCGTCCGGGCATCCCGCGTCCGGGATGATAAGCCAGCTGACCAGGTGGCAATGAAACATAGTTTCCTTCCCAATTCCCAAGTATCCCTACCCCCCACCCCATGTACAAATACATTTTTCATATCCATAGGTATATAAGCATGCAGGAGAGCCCAAGAAAATCATGTATCCATCGGAGGACGTAAGGTCGGGAACCTCCGATTATATTATAGAATAATTAAGGGCGCTTATCTCACCTTGAAGGGATGATTAATATAAGGCGAGACTATTAGCGGAGAGTAATATCATAAGAAAATATAAAACAGGATCATGGGGCATCGTTTCATATACCTGGAGTCTTTTAAGGAAAACATTATTCATGAGCAGAGTTGAGAATTCAAGAAATAGCTTAACGTTCTCATCTCGTCACTGGAATCATAGACTTGAAACCTTTAATCCTAGAATCATCATGGTCATAGTTATCATGTAAACATTTTCTTCCTTGATATCATCCATATCATTGTGAAACATATTCATAGCCATCATAGGAATATCCTCGTTAGCATAGTTGTAGTACTTGTCATTCGATGACGGAATAAGGATCAAAACTTTCCATTGGATTCTACTTCAAAGTAAGTTAAATGGAACAATGAGGAAAATCCAAGAACGATGGGCCCACCTCGGGTCAAATGAGGCGGCGTATCAAATTTACGTATATTACAATTTATGGCGTCACTTGTGAGGATCTTAGGGTAGTCAAGTCCCATTTGTGTAAGTTCTGGATGTTTAAGAAGTTTTTCCGACATTTCAAGCAAGTTCTAATTCAATTCTCTTTTGAATGAATAGTAGTTAGTTTCAATCTCGGATTTCTAAGAAAGGAATTATTCCCGAGGCCCGTGTCCAAACCTATTACGTCTAAGACATGCCAAGAAAGAGAAGTGAAGCCTTACATACCTCTTTCCGCTCCTACTCGCTACTCCAAGTCCAAGTTGAAAATCCGCCGAATCTACAATTTGGTCATGTTCACCAAACATTGATTAGAGCTTTTAGGAATCCAATCTTGAATGCACATTTGTTTACAAAAATTTCTAAAAACACTTCCCCTGTAAATGCGCCATCCCGAGAATATGGCTCGGCCCAATTCAACAACAACAACCCGAGAATGGAACTCGGCCACAATATCAACAATAAAACCAACAATCACAATAACAATATTGATAGGCAATTCAAGATGTCCATACCAACATCCAATCTTATCCGAAACCTTCCAATTTCAACAAGAACAATAACGACTTAATTCTTTCTCTCAAATTCATAAACTATATCAACAATTCCATACATTTACAACATTATTTCCATGAATTCAAGAAAGCATATTCAAATCATATTACGTTCCAAATCAGCCCATAACCATCACAACTTCCATTTTGATCATCAAACTTTCATTTTCATTACATAGAATCCATCACAACAACAACTAGAATACTAACTAAAAATAATCCGTTCTTTCTACACCACACCACTACCATTCGGCCAGCATACATACACACATATTTTCCATGGATTTTCATCCTTTTCTTTACATTACCACAACACACAAACACATTGAATGCAACTAATTCATCATCCTAACACTTCTACATGCACACGGCCAAACACACCCACATGGCTACACTTCAACATCTCTATTTCCATGACTTTAATTCACTTCCATACTTCACAACATACACCAACCATGCATAGCATATGAAAACAAGGATTGAACCTTACCTCTTACACCCACTCCTCTCTCGGCTAGGCCATGAATCATGCAAACGGATGGTTTTCTTGCTCCAACAACTACTCCATGACGATAAGGACCTTCTAGTTAGTAGGAAAACAAGAAGAAAATAATTTTTGATCAAAGTTTTCCAAGGGCTGGGTTCGGCCAGCCCATAGCCGAACCCCCTCCTTTCTCTTGTTCTTCATCTTTCTCCAACTCTCTAGAATTTTGAATGAGGAATTGTCTTGTTTTTTCATGACTTGCTCATATATATATATAAATATATGCACATGGCTGATCATGTGCTCTTCTTTTCTCTTTTTTTTTTCTTTTTCTTTTCCACCAAATTTCTCCATTTTTCTAGATTTTTCCTTAAGTCACAAAAGATGAATTTTGCTCACTTTGTCATCTTTTTAATCACATGTATGTCATCATGTGGGCCATAGTCCACCTTGAGTCTTTTTCCACAAGTCATGCATAACAATTCCCAATTTCCAAATTTGCCCTTAATATTCCATGCCACTAATATTCTAAGCGACTTGCGCATTCAAACGAAGCCGAAAAACATAACTTCGTCCTTAACTTCCCGCCATTAGCTCGAAATATTCAAAGGTGCAAAATGCGAGGTGTAACATCCTTCCCCCCTTTTGAACATTCGTCCTCGAATGTTCAACTAGTCCTACAGGGTCGCATAAGCACCTCGGGGGAGCCCCCTTTTTATAACTAGCGCTATCCTTCACCTTATCTCTTAAGTTATCCAATATTATCCTCTCACCATCCTCGTTCTCTTCATTCACGTCCATTTTCTAGTGTCCTGTCATTCGAGGTTTTTGCAAGACTTCTCACCTTTGCCTCAAACACCATCCTGATTCTTATACACTTATTGTTGGTTTTCCGATCTCACTGACTTATTTCCATGAAGGGGGTTTCATTTGTAATCCAAGCATCCATATCAAACATATTACCGTATCAGCTGTCTCTATCTCATCCTTACGTTTCTCTCACCCGCTTCCCCCCTTTTTGGGGTGTACCCATACCATTATCCATTTATACTTCGTTTCACATCCTCATTCCCAATCTCAACCTATAGTAGAATAATAACAGCTTACTTTGCAACACTTGTTCCATTTACTCTTGCTGTCACTCGAACTTCGGTACCCTTTCTCAATTAATGCCTTATGTACCGTAGCTTCGGTTGCTGAGATTCACATGTCCACCAATACAATCATACTTGGGGTATCTTACACCTTTATATATACATATATAATTACTATTAACTAGCCCACAAAATACATCCAAACGCTGTTCAAGCCTATCCTAATTCCCAGGGCTGTGATGCACTTCCTGTCTCTTCACCGAGCAAGTTCGCCTCGTTCTACACGTCTTCTTATGATCTCCAACCATCCCATATGCTCTAGTTTCCCTTAGGCTATCCGAACTTCTCATTTGTCTCTTAGGTCTGGATATATCGAATGTTTTTTGCGTACTTCCCAGGGGGTCACCCATCCTGAAATTGCTCCCACCTGAGCACGCTTAACCTCGAAACTTTGGTGGAATCCGGTGCCTTAATGCTGATATCATCGCGTCCACTTCCTTGTATGACCTTCATTACATATTCTGGAACAAGTCAAAATCTTACCGATTCTGAAACATTTTCGTAACACGTCCTTTCTTTGTAATTACTATTTTGCCCTTTTCAGTTCCGAATGTTCACCTTTCACCTGTATGTATGACTACTTCTTGTCTTGGGCCTCCAGATTCCCGAGGGTAGTGATCGCACTTTCGTCGTCATGCCAAATCCATAACCCTTCTTGAAACGTCGCATCTCGTTTATTATCTGTTTATCGTATTTCCTTTCCGCGCTCCTTTCTCTTAGACGTGTCCATTCTGGTAGGGCCTCCTTTATCGTTCTCACCATTCAAATCCCTGTAACTTTCCGTATCACCTCTCACTTTCTTCCGTCGTAGGTAAAGTCTGTATAGGAGATTCCATTTTCCTAGGACTTGGCTCTATCTATTGCACGATCATAGGACAGAAAGAAGGTCAACAATTCCTAAATGCCCCGCGACCTCCCCCGTTTATAAATGTGGCCGGCTTCACACCCATAAACAGGACTCTACCGGGACACGACTTTGCATACAACCCCCGGACCGAGGGCTCGATACAACTTTGTCACACCCCGACTTTACTAGGGTGTGATGGGCACCCGACCCCTTATTCGGAGCCGAGCGAACCCGCTAACTCTTATTACACATATGAACTTATAAACTAGTAAGAAATGAATACATAGAGAATTTTTTTTCCATAAGTAGAATCTAACATCATATAAGACTCGTGACACGAAACATAATAACATAATTTCGGGCCGGAGCCGCTTACACCCGACAACCCAATACCCACGACTCGTCGCAAAGTCTCTAACTCGAACATAGCATCATAGCATAGGACTCTTGACCCGGCAACCCTCGTAGCAAATGGAGATGCCAACTCCGCTGGAACATCGTCTATAATAGCGTCGTATCATCCTGTGTGTACCACGCGGCATGAAACGCGACCCCGAAGAAGGGGGTCGGTATGAGCATTGTGCGAGTATATAAGGCAGGAATAGCAACATAGTAGAAGATATAAGCATGAATAATAACAAGATCTCATATCGTGAGGTAAAGGGATGACCTGTACATATGAACAATGTCTGCATAGAAACGTAGAACATATCATAGGATAACAGAGTAACCTGTGCATACGAGGGCCCCATGGGGGCGGATGCCATGCATGCTTGTTTTTCCTCTTTGAAAAAGAGTATTTCTTTTCATAGGCATAGAAAATAGAATTTATGTCATATCATGTTAAATCATAGTATACCATAGTATCATGGCATATCATGGTGTACCATAGTATCATAGCATAGTAGGTCATAGCATAGCTGATCATAGCATAGTAAGTCATAGCATAGCACCGAACAATGTCGGCTCGCCCACATAGCACCGAAATACGTCGGCTCGCCCATATATCCCGCGTCCGGGCATCCCGCGTCCGGGATGATAAGCACGTACCGACCGGTGGCAATGAAACATAGTTTCCTTCCCAATTCCCAAGTATCCCTACCCCCACCCCATGTACAAATACATTTTTCATATCCATAGGTATATAAGCATGCGGGGAGAGCCCAAAAAAATCATGTATCCATCGGAGTGACGTAAGGTCGGGAACCTCCGATTATATTATAGAATAATTAAGGGCGCTTATCTCACCTTGAAGGGATGATTAATATAAGGCGAGACTATTAGCGGAGAGTAATATCATAAGAAAATATAAAACAGGATCATGGGGCATCGTTTCATATACCTGGAGTCTTTTAAGGAAAACATTATTCATGAGCAGAGTTGAGAATTCAAGAAATAGCTTAACGTTCATCATCGTCACTGGAATCATAGACTTGAAACCTTTAATCCTAGAATCATCATGGTCATAGTTATCATGTAAACATTTTCTTCCTTGATATCATCCATATCATTGTGAAACATATTCATAGCCATCATAGGAATATCCTCGTTAGCATAGTTGCGTACTTGTCATTCGATGACGGAATAAGGATCAAAACTTTCCATTGGATTCTACTTCAAAGTAAGTTAAATGGAACAATGAGGAAAATCCAAGAACGATGGGCCCACCTCGGGTCAAATGAGGCGGCGTATCAAATTTACGTATATTACAATTTATGGCGTCACTTGTGAGGATCTTAGGGTAGTCAAGTCCCATTTGTGTAAGTTCTGGATGTTTAAGAAGTTTTTCCGACATTTCAAGCAAGTTCTAATTCAATTCTACTGAATGAATAGTAGTTAGTTTCAATCTCGGATTTCTAAGAAAGGAATTATTCCCGAGGCCCGTGTCCAAACCTATTACGTCTAAGACATGCCAAGAAAGAGAAGTGAAGCCTTACATACCTCTTTCCGCTCCTTCTGCTACTCCAAGTCCAAGTTGAAAATCCGCCAGAATCTACAATTTGGTCATGTTCACCAAACATTGATTAGAGCTTTTAGGAATCCAGTCTTGAATGCACATTTGTTTACAAAAATTTCGGCGGTACTTCCCTGTAAACGCGCCATCCCGAGAATATGGCTCGGCCCAATTCAACAACAACAACCCGAGAATGGAACTCGGCCACAATATCAACAATAAAACCAACAATCACAATAACAATATTGATAGGCAATTCAAGATGTCCATACCAACATCCAATCTTATCCGAAACCTTCCAATTTCAACAATAACAATAACGACTTAATTCTTTCTCCCAAATTCATAAACTATATCAACAATTCCATACATTTACAACATTATTTCCATGAATTCAAGAAAGCATATTCAAATCATATTACGTTCCAAATCAGCCCATAACCATCACAACTTCCATTTTGATCATCAAACTTTCATTTTCATTACATAGAATCCATCACAACAACAACTAGAATACTAACTAAATTTAATCCGTTCTTTCTACACCACACCACTACCATTCGGCCAGCATACATACACACATATTTTCCATGGATTTTCATCCTTTTCTTTACATTACCACAACACACAAACATATTGAATGCAACTAATTCATCATCCTAACACTTCTACATGCACACGGCCAAACACACCCACATGGCTACACTTCAACATCTCTATTTCCAAGACTTTCATTCACTTCCATACTTCACAACATACACCAACCATGCATAGCATATGAAAACAAGGATTGAACCTTACCTCTTACACCGCTCCTCTCTCGCTAGGCCATGAATCATGCAAACGGATGGTTTTCTTGCTCCAACAACTACTCCATGACGATAAGGACCTTTCTAGTTAGTAGGAAAACAAGAAGAAAATAATTTTTGATCAAAGTTTTCCAAGGGCTGGGTTCGGCCAGCCCATAGCCGAACCCCCTCCTTTCTCTTGTTCTTCATCTTTCTCCAATTCTCTAGAATTTTGAATGAGGAATTTTCTTATTTTTTCATGACTTGATCATATATATATATAAATATATGCACATGGATGATCATGTGCTCTTCTTTTCTCTTTTTTTTTTTCTTTTTCTTTTCCACCAAATTTCTCCATTTTTCTAGATTTTTCCTTAAGTCACAAAAGATGAATTTTGCTCACTTTGTCATCTTTTTAATCAAATGTATGGCATCATGTGGGCCATAGTCCACCTTGAGTCTTTTTCCACAAGTCATGCATAACAATTCCCAATTTCCAAATTTGCCCTTAATATTCCATGCCACTAATATTCTAAGCGACTTGCGCATTCAAACGAAGCCGGAAAATATAACTTCGTCCTTAACTTCCCGCCATTAGCTCGAAATATTCAAAGGTGCAAAATGCGAGGTGTAACATCAAAGTTCTTAAGATGCTAAGGATAGATGTCTTCTATGATGATAATGATAATGATGATGATTCTATTTCTAGAGATTCCAAGTTTATGGTTTTGATGCTATTATGAGATTATTGAGCTTATTTCATGATTTTCTTGATTTTATTCATTGTTGTTGATCTCACCTTATGATAATTGTTCCTTCAAGGTGAGACGTAGCGATGGTGATTGTTCCATAATATAAATCGGAGGCTACCGACCTTACATCACTCTGATAGAGGTGTAGCTTTTAATTGGGCTCTCATGCATGCTTTATATATATATATATATATATGTATTTTTCTTACACCGTGCCTACATGGCCGGGCAGACACCACTACGGTGGGTGGCTTATGGATAATGATAATAATACCGCACTTATATGGCCGGGCAGCCACCACTAATGGGCAGCGTGAGATGATTAACCCAGATGCGAGAGGCCCGGACGTGGGAGGCCTGGATGCAGGAGGCCAAGACGTGGGCTAATGATGATAACACAGTGCCTATATGGCTGGGCAATTAACTTGTATATATTTATGATGTTTAAAAAGATAAAGTTAGCATGCAAGGTATTCGCCTTATGAGGCAATCCGATGTACCAGTTGTCTTTATTTCATGTTATGTTTCATAGTTCGTGTCATGTTATTATTCGTTCCTTACATACCCAGTACATTGTTCATACTGACGTCCTTTCTTGTGGACGCTGTGTTTATGCCTGCAGGTAGACAGGTAGACAGATCTTATCCTTAGGAGCGTCATCCGCAAAGTTTCAGAAACGTTCCAGTTGTTCCGGAGCTGCAGTCTATTAGTACTATTCTTTTTATATGCACTTGGGCATGGCGGAATCCTGCCCCGTCTTTATGGATCCATGTATTCTATATAAAGGCTCGTAGATAGATGTGTGTAGCTAGAAGTCCCATATCGTTATCAGTTCATATTATTGTATTATATTTTGGCAGCCTTGTTGGCCTATGTTTATTCACATAGTTATTATGATTGTATAGCGATGTGTCATTATCTTGTGATATATACCCTTACAGATTATGATACCTATAAGCTGTCTATGCGGTCCACCTAGAAATGCTTATGAAATGTAAGATCAGAGGTGCTCGGCAGGTTAGTACCGGGTGCCTGTCGTGGCCCTCCGACTGGGTCGTGACAGAAAGAGACTGTAGAATAGACATGCTCGCAATCAGATATAAGGCATAAACACATATCCAAGAATAACAGTTCAGGTATCAAAACATCCAAGAAGCCCTCAGTGAGTTATATCTAGATCTAGCCTATAGTGAAACATCTAAACTCAGTTCATGCTAAGTTTTCCACAATCTCTAATAATAATCAAACACTAGTACCGCCTACAATATTATTTGAAACCCAAAGTCTTATCCTAGGAGAAAGTCTCTACTTCTCGAATCCATCATTCCTTAGGTATATACTAATTAGGCCTAAGACGATCTCAAATCAGGAACCAAACAGGAAATCAATGCTCCCGAACACCACACAGTACTAATAATAATCACAACTAGAAATCAGTGTAATGAGTGGACGGAATATGAATGCAATGCTATGCAATGATCTACACATGCTCCAGGGGGACGATGTTCGCCTCTTAAACGTCATGACTAATGGGTAACCACTAAGTCCATGTACCGTCATTCCGTATCATACAGCCTAGAATGAATCATCCATCCTGATACACACATGCTCTGGGGGGACGATGTCCACCATCCGATAGTCATGACCTATGGGGGACCGCCAAGTCTATGTACCGTCATTCCATATCCCATAGCCTAGAATGACTCCTCCACCGAACTCCCTGCTAGCCACTCCGTATCACACAATGCAGAGATGGCTACGCGATATAATGATGTCATAAGAATCCTAATTACTTCCCTTCTCATTTATCACCGTCGCACTAATTTTATGATCACAACAATATAGCATGGATATGAAAATGTATGTCATGCAATGAGAATATCGAAGGCAACATATTCATTTCAGTCGTGCCACACAAGGACATTTATCACAACAACAACATCAACAATACCATATCTTTCATACCCTTTCAACGACATCAACATATGATAAAATACGGTCTTCAACTCATAAGGTCAACCACTAAGCATCCAGTTTAGAGTCATTCAATGTTCCATTCTCTTTTTACATCATCGGCACCAAGTTATGGTTCAATATCAATAACATATGAAGTGAAGATGCATACGATGCATAAAGTCATCATCAACAGTATGTCATAAGTCAAGTTTCCATCCAACTAGTCTCCCATGATACATAGAATCCTCCAAATCATATATGAAATGTTAACCATGATTCCTAGAGTTTCTAACAGGCCACAAGCCCTAACACATAATGTTATGTCCCGTATCTTTACATAGGGACATTATAAAGCTAAGTGCGACAAGTTAAAGACAAAGCGGTTTTAGGGTTCCCGGTAAGGGTTTCCATCTCCCGATTTCGTTTCGATGCGTCAAATAGCCTATGAATTTCGTTTGGTATAAGAACATTATTGGAAAATAAGGATTAATTGACCAAGATTGGATGACTAAGTGAGGTTAAGAACTTAATTACTTCATTAGTGAGCCTAAGTGGCCGTGTGGGTCCCACTTGGGATTTGGCCAACTTCTTATTGGCTAAGAACTTGGGTGGGACACATGTCCACTTTGTGGACCGCATATATAAAGGAATTTCTGATTCACAACCCAACTAGAAATTCATTTCAACAATTCAAAGTTGGAAAAGTATAGAGATACAGAGAGAGGCTCTCGGCTACAGCCGGCCGAGAACACCCTCCTCCATTTTGATCCAAAAATCAATTTTTCCAAGTAGATAAATTCCTCATCAAGTGTATAAGGACGTGTGGTAGTTGTTGGGTAGAGACAAGGAGGTGTAGCATTCCATAGAGTTGAAAGATCCGGCCAAGTTTGAAGGACAAGTTACAAGGTAAGAATGA